>NC_139350.1:18916407-19060407 GCF_055883805.1 Amblyomma maculatum | reverse complement strand
ATGTAAATTGGAACCCTTCGACGTGGTTCTGTATGCCAGAGATGCTTCTGATGCGTCTGTTTCCACCAGTAAATAGAGGAATTTCGAGTCCAGCGACGCGCGCATGCCCGCAGGTCGGCCGGCCTAGTTGGCGTTGCCTAATTTTTTTTTTTTCAAGCGCGTCCACGAAAGAACTTGATATTACTTGGGAATGTAAATTGGAACCCTTCGACGTGGTTCTGTATGCCAGAGATGCTTCTGATGCGTCTGTTTCCAGCAGTAAATAGAGGAATTTCGAGTCCAGCGACGCGCACATGCCCGCAGGTCGGCCGGCCTAGTTGGCGTTGCCTAATGTTTTTTTTTTTTTTTTTCAAGCGCGTAGACGAAAGAACTTGATATTACTTGGGAATGTAAATTGGAACCATTCGACGTGGTTCTGTATGCCAGAGATGCTTCTGATGCGTCTGTTTCCAGCAGTAAATAGAGAAATTTCGAGTCCAGCGACGCGCACATGCCCGCAGGTCGGCCGGCCTAGTTGGCGTTGCCTTATGTTTTTTTTTTTTTTTTCAAGCGCGTCCACGAAAGAACTTGATATTACTTGGGAATGTAAATTGGAACCCTTCGACGTGGTTCTGTATGCCAGAGATGCTTCTGATGCGTCTGTTTCCAGCAGTAAATAGAGGAATTTCGAGTCCAGCGACGCGCACATGCCCGCAGGTCGGCCGGCCTAGTTGGCGTTGCCTAATGTTTATTTTGTTTTTTCAAGCGCGTAGACGAAAGAACTTGATATTACTTGGGAATGTAAATTGGAACCATTCGACGTGGTTCTGTATGCCAGAGATGCTTCTGATGCGTCTGTTTCCAGCAGTAAATAGAGGAATTTCGAGTCCAGCGACGCGCACATGCCCGCAGGTCGGCCGGCCTAGTTGGCGTTGCCTAATGTTTATTTTTTTTTTTCAAGCGCGTCCACGAAAGAACTTGATATTACTTGGGAATGTAAATTGGAACCCTTCGACGTGGTTCTGTATGCCAGAGATGCTTCTGATGCGTCTGTTTCCAGCAGTAAATAGAGAAATTTCGAGTCCAGCGACGCGCACATGCCCGCAGGTCGGCCGGCCTAGTTGGCGTTGCCTAATGTTTATTTTTTTTTTTCAAGCGCGTCCACGAAAGAACTTGATATTACTTGGGAATGTAAATTGGAACCCTTCGACGTGGTTCTGTATGCCAGAGATGCTTCTGATGCGTCTGTTTCCAGCAGTAAATAGAGGAATTTCGAGTCCAGCGACGCGCACATGCCCGCAGGTCGGCCGGCCTAGTTGGCGTTGCCTAATGTTTTTTTTTTTTTTCAAGCGCGTAGACGAAAGAACTTGATATTACTTGGGAATGTAAATTGGAACCCTTCGACGTGGTTCTGTATGCCAGAGATGCTTCTGATGCGTCTGTTTCCAGCAGTAAATAGAGGAATTTCGAGTCCAGCGACGCGCACATGCCCGCAGGTCGGCCGGCCTAGTTGGCGTTGCCTAATGTTTTTTTTTTTTTCAAGCGCGTCCACGAAAGAACTTGATATTACTTGGGAATGTAAATTGGAACCATTCGACGTGGTTCTGTATGCCAGAGATGCTTCTGATGCGTCTGTTTCCAGCAGTAAATAGAGAAATTTCGAGTCCAGCGACGCGCACATGCCCGCAGGTCGGCCGGCCTAGTTGGCGTTGCCTTATGTTTTTTTTTTTTTTTTTTTTCAAGCGCGTCCACGAAAGAACTTGATATTACTTGGGAATGTAAATTGGAACCCTTCGACGTGGTTCTGTATGCCAGAGATGCTTCTGATGCGTCTGTTTCCACCAGTAAATAGAGGAATTTCGAGTCCAGCGACGCGCGCATGCCCGCAGGTCGGCCGGCCTAGTTGGCGTTGCCTAATTTTTTTTTTTTCAAGCGCGTCCACGAAAGAACTTGATATTACTTGGGAATGTAAATTGGAACCCTTCGACGTGGTTCTGTATGCCAGAGATGCTTCTGATGCGTCTGTTTCCAGCAGTAAATAGAGAAATTTCGAGTCCAGCGACGCGCACATGCCCGCAGGTCGGCCGGCCTAGTTGGCGTTGCCTAATGTTTCTTTTTTTTTTTTTTTCAAGCGCGTCCACGAAAGAACTTGATATTACTTGGGAATGTAAATTGGAACCCTTCGACGTGGTTCTGTATGCCAGAGATGCTTCTGATGCGTCTGTTTCCAGCAGTAAATAGAGGAATTTCGAGTCCAGCGACGCGCAACTGCCTGCAGGTCGGCCGGCCTAGTTGGCGTTGCCTAATGTTTTTTTTTTTTTTCAAGCGCGTCCACGAAAGAACTTGATATTACTTGGGAATGTAAATTGGAACCCTTCGATGTGGTTCTGTATGCCAGAGATGCTTCTGATGCGTCTGTTTCCAGCAGTAAATAGAGGAATTTCGAGTCCAGCGACGCGCACATGCCCGCAGGTCGGCCGGCCTAGTTGGCGTTGCCTAATGTTTTTTTCTTTTTTTTTCAAGCGCGTCCACGAAAGAACTTGATATTACTTGGGAATGTAAATTGGAACCCTTCGACGTGGTTCTGTATGCCAGAGATGCTTCTGATGCGTCTGTTTCCAGCACTAAATAGAGGAATTTCGAGTCCAGCGACGCGCACATGCCCGCAGGTCGGCCGGCCTAGTTGGCGTTGCCTAATGTTTTTTTTTTTTTTCAAGCGCGTCCACGAAAGAGCTTGATATTACTTGGGAATGTAAATTGGAACCCTTCGACGTGGTTCTGTATGCCAGAGATGCTTCTGATGCGTCTGTTTCCAGCAGTAAATAGAGGAATTTCGAGTCCGGCGACGCGCACATGCCCGCAGGTCGGCCGGCCTAGTTGGCGTTGCCTAATGTTTTTTTTTTTTTTTTTTTTTCAAGCGCGTCCACGAAAGAACTTGATATTACTTGGGAATGTAAATTGGAACCCTTCGACGTGGTTCTGTATGCCAGAGATGCTTCTGATGCGTCTGTTTTCAGCAGTAAATAGAGGAATTTCGAGTCCAGCGACGCGCACATGCCCGCAGGTCGGCCGGCCTAGTTGGCGTTGCCTAATGTTTTTTTTTTTTTCTTCAAGCGCGTCCACGAAAGAACTTGATATTACTTGGGAATGTAAATTGGAACCCTTCGACGTGGTTCTGTATGCCAGAGATGCTTCTGATGCGTCTGTTTCCAGCGGTAAATGGAGAAATTTCGAGTCCAGCGACGCGCACATGCCCGCAGGTCGGCCGGCCTAGTTGGCGTTGCCTAATGTTTTTTTTTTTTTTCAAGCGCGTCTACGAAAGAACTTGATATTACTTGGGAATGTAAATTGGAACCCTTCGACGTGGTTCTGTATGCCAGAGATGCTTCTGATGCGTCTGTTTCCAGCAGTAAATAGAGAAATTCGAGTCCAGCGAAGCGCACATGCCCGCAGGTCGGCCGGCCTAGTTGGCGTTGCCTAATGTTTTTTTTTTTTTTTTCAAGCGCGTCCACGAAAGAACTTGATATTACTTGGGAATGTAAATTGGAACCCTTCGACGTGGTTCTGTATGCCAGAGATGCTTCTGATGCGTCTGTTTCCAGCAGTAAATAGAGAAATTTCGAGTCCAGCGACGCGCACATGCCCGCAGGTCGGCCGGCCTAGTTGGCGTTGCCTAATGTTTTTTTTTTTTTTCAAGCGCGTCCACGAAAGAACTTGATATTACTTGGGAATGTAAATTGGAACCCTTCGACGTGGTTCTGTATGCCAGAGATGCTTCTGATGCGTCTGTTTTCAGCAGTAAATAGAGAAATTTCGAGTCCAGCGACGCGCACATGCCCGCAGGTCGGCCGGCCTAGTTGGCGTTGCCTAATGTTTATTTTTTTTTTCAAGCGCGTCCACGAAAGAACTTGATATTACTTGGGAATGTAAATTGGAACCCTTCGACGTGGTTCTGTATGCCAGAGATGCTTCTGATGCGTCTGTTTCCAGCAGTAAATAGAGAAATTTCGAGTCCAGCGACGCGCACATGCCCGCAGGTCGGCCGGCCTAGTTGGCGTTGCCTAATGTTTTTTTTTTTTTCAAGCGCGTCCACGAAAGAACTTGATATTACTTGGGAATGTAAATTGGAACCCTTCGACGTGGTTCTGTATGCCAGAGATGCTTCTGATGCGTCTGTTTCCAGCAGTAAATAGAGGAATTTCGAGTCCAGCGACGCGCACATGCCCGCAGGTCGGCCGGCCTAGTTGGCGTTGCCTAATGTTTTTTTTTTTTTTCAAGCGCGTAGACGAAAGAACTTGATATTACTTGGGAATGTAAATTGGAACCATTCGACGTGGTTCTGTATGCCAGAGATGCTTCTGATGCGTCTGTTTCCAGCAGTAAATAGAGAAATTTCGAGTCCAGCGACGCGCACATGCCCGCAGGTCGGCCGGCCTAGTTGGCGTTGCCAAATGTTTTTTTTTTTTTTTCAAGCGCGTCCACGAAAGAACTTGATATTACTTGGCAATGTAAATTGGAACCCTTCGACGTGGTTCTGTATGCCAGAGATGCTTCTGATGCGTCTGTTTCCAGCAGTAAATAGAGAAATTTCGAGTCCAGCGACGCGCACATGCCCGCAGGTCGGCCGGCCTAGTTGGCGTTGCCTTATGTTTTTTTTTTTTTTTTTTTTCAAGCGCGTCCACGAAAGAACTTGATATTACTTGGGAATGTAAATTGGAACCCTTCGACGTGGTTCTGTATGCCAGAGATGCTTCTGATGCGTCTGTTTCCACCAGTAAATAGAGGAATTTCGAGTCCAGCGACGCGCGCATGCACGCAGGTCGGCCGGCCTAGTTGGCGTTGCCTAATTTTTTTTTTTTCAAGCGCGTCCACGAAAGAACTTGATATTACTTGGGAATGTAAATTGGAACCCTTCGACGTGGTTCTGTATGCCAGAGATGCTTCTGATGCGTCTGTTTCCAGCAGTAAATAGAGAAATTTCGAGTCCAGCGACGCGCACATGCCCGCAGGTCGGCCGGCCTAGTTGGCGTTGCCTAATGTTTTTTTTTTTTTTTTCAAGCGCGTCCACGAAAGAACTTGATATTACTTGGGAATGTAAATTGGAACCCTTCGACCTGGTTCTGTATGCCAGAGATGCTTCTGATGCGTCTGTTTCCAGCAGTAAATAGAGGAATTTCGAGTCCAGCGACGCGCAACTGCCTGCAGGTCGGCCGGCCTAGTTGGCGTTGCCTAATGTTTTTTTTTTTCAAGCGCGTCCACGAAAGAACTTGATATTACTTGGGAATGTAAATTGGAACCCTTCGATGTGGTTCTGTATGCCAGAGATGCTTCTGATGCGTCTGTTTCCAGCAGTAAATAGAGGAATTTCGAGTCCAGCGACGCGCACATGCCCGCAGGTCGGCCGGCCTAGTTGGCGTTGCCTAATGTTTTTTTCTTTTTTTTTCAAGCGCGTCCACGAAAGAACTTGATATTACTTGGGAATGTAAATTGGAACCCTTCGACGTGGTTCTGTATGCCAGAGATGCTTCTGATGCGTCTGTTTCCAGCGCTAAATAGAGGAATTTCGAGTCCAGCGACGCGCACATGCCCGCAGGTCGGCCGGCCTAGTTGGCGTTGCCTAATGTTTTTTTTTTTTTCAAGCGCGTCCACGAAAGAACTTGATATTACTTGGGAATGTAAATTGGAACCCTTCGACGTGGTTCTGTATGCCAGAGATGCTTCTGATGCGTCTGTTTCCAGCAGTAAATAGAGGAATTTCGAGTCCGGCGACGAGCACATGCCCGCAGGTCGGCCGGCCTAGTTGGCGTTGCCTAATGTTTTTTTTTTTTTTTTTTCAAGCGCGTCCACGAAAGAACTTGATATTACTTGGGAATGTAAATTGGAACCCTTCGACGTGGTTCTGTATGCCAGAGATGCTTCTGATGCGTCTGTTTCCAGCAGTAAATAGAGAAATTTCGAGTCCAGCGACCCGCACATGCCCGCAGGTCGGCCGGCCTAGTTGGCGTTGCCTAATGTTTTTTTTTTTTTTTTCAAGCGCGTCCACGAAAGAACTTGATATTACTTGGGAATGTAAATTGGAACCCTTCGACGTGGTTCTGTATGCCAGAGATGCTTCTGATGCGTCTGTTTCCAGCAGTAAATAGAGAAATTTCGAGTCCAGCGACGCGCACATGCCCGCAGGTCGGCCGGCCTAGTTGGCGTTGCCTAATGTTTTTTTTTTTTTTTTCAAGCGCGTCCACGAAAGAACTTGATATTACTTGGGAATGTAAATTGGAACCCTTCGACGTGGTTCTGTATGCCAGAGATGCTTCTGATGCGTCTGTTTCCAGCAGTAAATAGAGAAATTTCGAGTCCAGCGACGCGCACATGCCCGCAGGTCGGCCGGCCTAGTTGGCGTTGCCTAATGTTTATTTTTTTTTTCAAGCGCGTCCACGAAAGAACTTGATATTACTTGGGAATGTAAATTGGAACCCTTCGACGTGGTTCTGTATGCCAGAGATGCTTCTGATGCGTCTGTTTCCAGCAGTAAATAGAGAAATTTCGAGTCCAGCGACGCGCACATGCCCGCAGGTCGGCCGGCCTAGTTGGCGTTGCCTAATGTTTTTTTTTTTTTCAAGCGCGTCCACGAAAGAACTTGATATTACTTGGGAATGTAAATTGGAACCCTTCGACGTGGTTCTGTATGCCAGAGATGCTTCTGATGCGTCTGTTTCCAGCAGTAAATAGAGGAATTTCGAGTCCAGCGACGCGCACATGCCCGCAGGTCGGCCGGCCTAGTTGGCGTTGCCTAATGTTTTTTTTTTTTTTTTTTTTTCAAGCGCGTCCACGAAAGAACTTGATATTACTTGGGAATGTAAATTGGAACCCTTCGACGTGGTTCTGTATGCCAGAGATGCTTCTGATGCGTCTGTTTTCAGCAGTAAATAGAGGAATTTCGAGTCCAGCGACGCGCACATGCCCGCAGGTCGGCCGGCCTAGTTGGCGTTGCCTAATGTTTTTTTTTTTTTTTTCAAGCGCGTCCACGAAAGAACTTGATATTACTTGGGAATGTAAATTGGAACCCTTCGACGTGGTTCTGTATGCCAGAGATGCTTCTGATGCGTCTGTTTCCAGCAGTAAATAGAGAGATTTCGAGTCCAGCGACGCGCACATGCCCGCAGGTCGGCCGGCCTAGTTGGCGTTGCCTAATGTTTACTTTTTTTTTTTCAAGCGCGTCCACGAAAGAACTTGATATTACTTGGGAATGTAAATTGGAACCCTTCGACGTGGTTCTGTATGCCAGAGATGCTTCTGATGCGTCTGTTTCCAGCAGTAAATAGAGAAATTTCGAGTCCAGCGACGCGCACATGCCCGCAGGTCGGCCGGCCTAGTTGGCGTTGCCTAATGTTTTTTTTTTTTTTCAAGCGCGTCCACGAAAGAACTTGATATTACTTGGGAATGTAAATTGGAACCCTTCGACGTGGTTCTGTATGCCAGAGATGCTTCTGATGCGTCTGTTTCCAGCAGTAAATAGAGGAATTTCGAGTCCAGCGACGCGCACATGCCCGCAGGTCGGCCGGCCTAGTTGGCGTTGCCTAATGTTTTTTTTTTTTTCAAGCGCGTCCACGAAAGAACTTGATATTACTTGGGAATGTAAATTGGAACCCTTCGACGTGGTTCTGTATGCCAGAGATGCTTCTGATGCGTCTGTTTCCAGCAGTAAATAGAGGAATTTCGAGTCCAGCGACGCGCACATGCCCGCAGGTCGGCCGGCCTAGTTGGCGTTGCCTAATGTTTTTTTTTTTTTTTTCAAGCGCGTCCACGAAAGAACTTGATATTACTTGGGAATGTAAATTGGAACCCTTCGACGTGGTTCTGTATGCCAGAGATGCTTCTGATGCGTCTGTTTCCAGCAGTAAATAGAGAAATTTCGAGTCCAGCGACGCGCACATGCCCGCAGGTCGGCCGGCCTAGTTGGCGTTGCCTAATGTTTATTTTTTTTTTTTCAAGCGCGTCCACGAAAGAACTTGATATTACTTGGGAATGTAAATTGGAACCCTTCGACGTGGTTCTGTATGCCAGAGATGCTTCTGATGCGTCTGTTTCCAGCAGTAAATAGAGAAATTTCGAGTCCAGCGACGCGCACATGCCCGCAGGTCGGCCGGCCTAGTTGGCGTTGCCTAATGTTTTTTTTTTTTTTCAAGCGCGTCCACGAAAGAACTTGATATTACTTGGGAATGTAAATTGGAACCCTTCGACGTGGTTCTGTATGCCAGAGATGCTTCTGATGCGTCTGTTTCCAGCAGTAAATAGAGAAATTTCGAGTCCAGCGACGCGCACATGCCCGCAGGTCGGCCGGCCTAGTTGGCGTTGCCTAATGTTTTTTTTTTTTTCAAGCGCGTCCACGAAAGAACTTGATATTACTTGGGAATGTAAATTGGAACCCTTCGACGTGGTTCTGTATGCCAGAGATGCTTCTGATGCGTCTGTTTCCAGCGGTAAATGGAGAAATTTCGAGTCCAGCGACGCGCACATGCCCGCAGGTCGGCCGGCCTAGTTGGCGTTGCCTAATGTTTTTTTTTTTTTTTCAAGCGCGTCTACGAAAGAACTTGATATTACTTGGGAATGTAAATTGGAACCCTTCGACGTGGTTCTGTATGCCAGAGATGCTTCTGATGCGTCTGTTTCCAGCAGTAAATAGAGAAATTCGAGTCCAGCGACGCGCACATGCCCGCAGGTCGGCCGGCCTAGTTGGCGTTGCCTAATGATTTTTTTTTTTTTTTTCAAGCACGTCCACGAAAGAACTTGATATTACTTGGGAATGTAAATTGGAACCCTTCGACGTGGTTCTGTATGCCAGAGATGCTTCTGATGCGTCTGTTTCCAGCAGTAAATAGAGAAATTTCGAGTCCAGCGACGCGCACATGCCCGCAGGTCGGCTGGCCTAGTTGGCGTTGCCTAATGTTTTTTTTTTTTTTTCAAGCGCGTCCACGAAAGAACTTGATATTACTTGGGAATGTAAATTGGAACCCTTCGACGTGGTTCTGTATGCCAGAGATGCTTCTGATGCGTCTGTTTCCAGCAGTAAATAGAGAAATTTCGAGTCCAGCGACGCGCACATGCCCGCAGGTCGGCCGGCCTAGTTGGCGTTGCCTAATGTTTATTTTTTTTTTCAAGCGCGTCCACGAAAGAACTTGATATTACTTGGGAATGTAAATTGGAACCCTTCGACGTGGTTCTGTATGCCAGAGATGCTTCTGATGCGTCTGTTTCCAGCAGTAAATAGAGAAATTTCGAGTCCAGCGACGCGCACATGCCCGCAGGTCGGCCGGCCTAGTTGGCGTTGCCTAATGTTTTTTTTTTTTCAAGCGCGTCCACGAAAGAACTTGATATTACTTGGGAATGTAAATTGGAACCCTTCGACGTGGTTCTGTATGCCAGAGATGCTTCTGATGCGTCTGTTTCCAGCAGTAAATAGAGGAATTTCGAGTCCAGCGACGCGCACATGCCCGCAGGTCGGCCGGCCTAGTTGGCGTTGCCTAATGTTTTTTTTTTTTTTCAAGCGCGTAGACGAAAGAACTTGATATTACTTGGGAATGTAAATTGGAACCATTCGACGTGGTTCTGTATGCCAGAGATGCTTCTGATGCGTCTGTTTCCAGCAGTAAATAGAGAAATTTCGAGTCCAGCGACGCGCACATGCCCGCAGGTCGGCCGGCCTAGTTGGCGTTGCCAAATGTTTTTTTTTTTTTTTCAAGCGCGTCCACGAAAGAACTTGATATTACTTGGCAATGTAAATTGGAACCCTTCGACGTGGTTCTGTATGCCAGAGATGCTTCTGATGCGTCTGTTTCCAGCAGTAAATAGAGAAATTTCGAGTCCAGCGACGCGCACATGCCCGCAGGTCGACCGGCCTAGTTGGCGTTGCCTTATGTTTTTTTTTTTTTTTTTCAAGCGCGTCCACGAAAGAACTTGATATTACTTGGGAATGTAAATTGGAACCCTTCGACGTGGTTCTGTATGCCAGAGATGCTTCTGATGCGTCTGTTTCCACCAGTAAATAGAGGAATTTCGAGTCCAGCGACGCGCGCATGCCCGCAGGTCGGCCGGCCTAGTTGGCGTTGCCTAATTTTTTTTTTTTTTCAAGCGCGTCCACGAAAGAACTTGATATTACTTGGGAATGTAAATTGGAACCCTTCGACGTGGTTCTGTATGCCAGAGATGCTTCTGATGCGTCTGTTTCCAGCAGTAAATAGAGAAATTTCGAGTCCAGCGACGCGCACATGCCCGCAGGTCGGCCGGCCTAGTTGGCGTTGCCTAATGTTTTTTTTTTTTTTTTTTTTTCAAGCGCGTCCACGAAAGAACTTGATATTACTTGGGAATGTAAATTGGAACCCTTCGACGTGGTTCTGTATGCCAGAGATGCTTCTGATGCGTCTGTTTCCAGCAGTAAATAGAGGAATTTCGAGTCCAGCGACGCGCAACTGCCTGCAGGTCGGCCGGCCTAGTTGGCGTTGCCTAATGTTTTTTTTTTTTTTCAAGCGCGTCCACGAAAGAACTTGATATTACTTGGGAATGTAAATTGGAACCCTTCGATGTGGTTCTGTATGCCAGAGATGCTTCTGATGCGTCTGTTTCCAGCAGTAAATAGAGGAATTTCGAGTCCAGCGACGCGCACATGCCCGCAGGTCGGCCGGCCTAGTTGGCGTTGCCTAATGTTTTTTTCTTTTTTTTTCAAGCGCGTCCACGAAAGAACTTGATATTACTTGGGAATGTAAATTGGAACCCTTCGACGTGGTTCTGTATGCCAGAGATGCTTCTGATGCGTCTGTTTCCAGCACTAAATAGAGGAATTTCGAGTCCAGCGACGCGCACATGCCCGCAGGTCGGCCGGCCTAGTTGGCGTTGCCTAATGTTTTTTTTTTTTTTTCAAGCGCGTCCACGAAAGAACTTGATATTACTTGGGAATGTAAATTGGAACCCTTCGACGTGGTTCTGTATGCCAGAGATGCTTCTGATGCGTCTGTTTCCAGCAGTAAATAGAGGAATTTCGAGTCCGGCTACGCGCACATGCCCGCAGGTCGGCCGGCCTAGTTGGCGTTGCCTAATGTTTTTTTTTTTTTTTCAAGCGCGTCCACGAAAGAACTTGATATTACTTGGGAATGTAAATTGGAACCCTTCGACGTGGTTCTGTATGCCAGAGATGCTTCTGATGCGTCTGTTTTCAGCAGTAAATAGAGGAATTTCGAGTCCAGCGACGCGCACATGCCCGCAGGTCGGCCGGCCTAGTTGGCGTTGCCTAATGTTTTTTTTTTTTTTTTTCAAGCGCGTCCACGAAAGAACTTGATATTACTTGGGAATGTAAATTGGAACCCTTCGACGTGGTTCTGTATGCCAGAGATGCTTCTGATGCGTCTGTTTCCAGCAGTAAATAGAGGAATTTCGAGTCCAGCGACGCGCACATGCCCGCAGGTCGGCCGGCCTAGTTGGCGTTGCCTAATGTTTTTTTTTTTTTTTTCAAGCGCGTCCACGAAAGAACTTGATATTACTTGGGAATGTAAATTGGAACCCTTCGACGTGGTTCTGTATGCCAGAGATGCTTCTGATGCGTCTGTTTCCAGCAGTAAATAGAGAAATTTCGAGTCCAGCGACGCGCACATGCCCGCAGGTCGGCCGGCCTAGTTGGCGTTGCCTAATGTTTTTTTTTTTTTTTTTCAAGCGCGTCCACGAAAGAACTTGATATTACTTGGGAATGTAAATTGGAACCCTTCGACGTGGTTCTGTATGCCAGAGATGCTTCTGATGCGTCTGTTTCCAGCAGTAAATAGAGAAATTTCGAGTCCAGCGACGCGCACATGCCCGCAGGTCGGCCGGCCTAGTTGGCGTTGCCTAATGTTTATTTTTTTTTTCAAGCGCGTCCACAAAAGAACTTGATATTACTTGGGAATGTAAATTGGAACCCTTCGACGTGGTTCTGTATGCCAGAGATGCTTCTGATGCGTCTGTTTCCACCAGTAAATAGAGGTATTTCGAGTCCAGCGACGCGCGCATGCCCGCAGGTCGGCCGGCCTAGTTGGCGTTGCCTAATTTTTTTTTTTTCAAGCGCGTCCACGAAAGAACTTGATATTACTTGGGAATGTAAATTGGAACCCTTCGACGTGGTTCTGTATGCCAGAGATGCTTCTGATGCGTCTGTTTCCAGCAGTAAATAGAGAAATTTCGAGTCCAGCGACGCGCACATGCCCGCAGGTCGGCCGGCCTAGTTGGCGTTGCCTAATGTTTTTTTTTTTTTTTTTTTTTCAAGCGCGTCCACGAAAGAACTTGATATTACTTGGGAATGTAAATTGGAACCCTTCGACGTGGTTCTGTATGCCAGAGATGCTTCTGATGCGTCTGTTTCCAGCAGTAAATAGAGGAATTTCGAGTCCAGCGACGCGTAACTGCCTGCAGGTCGGCCGGCCTAGTTGGCGTTGCCTAATGTTTTTTTTTTTTTTTCAAGCGCGTCCACGAAAGAACTTGATATTACTTGGGAATGTAAATTGGAACCCTTCGATGTGGTTCTGTATGCCAGAGATGCTTCTGATGCGTCTGTTTCCAGCAGTAAATAGAGGAATTTCGAGTCCAGCGACGCGCACATGCCCGCAGGTCGGCCGGCCTAGTTGGCGTTGCCTAATGTTTTTTTCTTTTTTTTTCAAGCGCGTCCACGAAAGAACTTGATATTACTTGGGAATGTAAATTGGAACCCTTCGACGTGGTTCTGTATGCCAGAGATGCTTCTGATGCGTCTGTTTCCAGCAGTAAATAGAGGAATTTCGAGTCCAGCGACGCGCACATGCCCGCAGGTCGGCCGGCCTAGTTGGCGTTGCCTAATGTTTTTTTTTTTTTTCAAGCGCGTCCACGAAAGAACTTGATATTACTTGGGAATGTAAATTGGAACCCTTCGACGTGGTTCTGTATGCCAGAGATGCTTCTGATGCGTCTGTTTCCAGCAGTAAATAGAGGAATTTCGAGTCCAGCGACGCGCACATGCCCGCAGGTCGGCCGGCCTAGTTGGCGTTGCCTAATGTTTTTTTTTTTTTTTTTCAAGCGCGTCCACGAAAGAACTTGATATTACTTGGGAATGTAAATTGGAACCCTTCGACGTGGTTCTGTATGCCAGAGATGCTTCTGATGCGTCTGTTTCCAGCAGTAAATAGAGGAATTTCGAGTCCAGCGACGCGCACATGCCCGAAGGTCGGCCGGCCTAGTTGGCGTTGCCTAATGTTTTTTTTTTTTTTTCAAGCGCGTCCACGAAAGAACTTGATATTACTTGGGAATGTAAATTGGAACCCTTCGACGTGGTTCTGTATGCCAGAGATGCTTCTGATGCGTCTGTTTTCAGCAGTAAATAGAGGAATTTCGAGTCCAGCGACGCGCACATGCCCGCAGGTCGGCCGGCCTAGTTGGCGTTGCCTAATGTTTTTTTTTTTTTTTTTCAAGCGCGTCCACGAAAGAACTTGATATTACTTGGGAATGTAAATTGGAACCCTTCGACGTGGTTCTGTATGCCAGAGATGCTTCTGATGCGTCTGTTTCCAGCAGTAAATAGAGGAATTTCGAGTCCAGCGACGCGCACATGCCCGCAGGTCGGCCGCCCTAGTTGGCGTTGCCTAATGTTTTTTTTTTTTTTTCAAGCGCGTCCACGAAAGAACTTGATATTACTTGGGAATGTAAATTGGAACCCTTCGACGTGGTTCTGTATGCCAGAGATGCTTCTGATGCGTCTGTTTCCAGCAGTAAATAGAGAAATTTCGAGTCCAGCGACGCGCACATGCCCGCAGGTCGGCCGGCCTAGTTGGCGTTGCCTAACGTTTTTTTTTTTTTTTTTTCAAGCGCGTCCACGAAAGAACTTGATATTACTTGGGAATGTAAATTGGAACCCTTCGACGTGGTTCTGTATGCCAGAGATGCTTCTGATGCGTCTGTTTCCAGCAGTAAATAGAGAAATTTCGAGTCCAGCGACGCGCACATGCCCGCAGGTCGGCCGGCCTAGTTGGCGTTGCCTAATGTTTATTTTTTTTTTCAAGCGCGTCCACAAAAGAACTTGATATTACTTGGGAATGTAAATTGGAACCCTTCGACGTGGTTCTGTATGCCAGAGATGCTTCTGATGCGTCTGTTTCCACCAGTAAATAGAGGAATTTCGAGTCCAGCGACGCGCGCATGCCCGCAGGTCGGCCGGCCTAGTTGGCGTTGCCTAATTTTTTTTTTTTCAAGCGCGTCCACGAAAGAACTTGATATTACTTGGGAATGTAAATTGGAACCCTTCGACGTGGTTCTGTATGCCAGAGATGCTTCTGATGCGTCTGTTTCCAGCAGTAAATAGAGAAATTTCGAGTCCAGCGACGCGCACATGCCCGCAGGTCGGCCGGCCTAGTTGGCGTTGCCTAATGTTTTTTTTTTTTTTTTCAAGCGCGTCCACGAAAGAACTTGATATTACTTGGGAATGTAAATTGGAACCCTTCGACGTGGTTCTGTATGCCAGAGATGCTTCTGATGCGTCTGTTTCCAGCAGTAAATAGAGGAATTTCGAGTCCAGCGACGCGTAACTGCCTGCAGGTCGGCCGGCCTAGTTGGCGTTGCCTAATGTTTTTTTTTTTTTTTTCAAGCGCGTCCACGAAAGAACTTGATATTACTTGGGAATGTAAATTGGAACCCTTCGATGTGGTTCTGTATGCCAGAGATGCTTCTGATGCGTCTGTTTCCAGCAGTAAATAGAGGAATTTCGAAGTCCAGCGACGCGCACATGCCCGCAGGTCGGCCGGCCTAGTTGGCGTTGCCTAATGTTTTTTTCTTTTTTTTCAAGCGCGTCCACGAAAGAACTTGATATTACTTGGGAATGTAAATTGGAACCCTTCGACGTGGTTCTGTATGCCAGAGATGCTTCTGATGCGTCTGTTTCCAGCAGTAAATAGAGGAATTTCGAGTCCAGCGACGCGCACATGCCCGCAGGTCGGCCGGCCTAGTTGGCGTTGCCTAATGTTTTTTTTTTTTTTCAAGCGCGTCCACGAAAGAACTTGATATTACTTGGGAATGTAAATTGGAACCCTTCGACGTGGTTCTGTATGCCAGAGATGCTTCTGATGCGTCTGTTTCCAGCAGTAAATAGAGGAATTTCGAGTCCAGCGACGCGCACATGCCCGCAGGTCGGCCGGCCTAGTTGGCGTTGCCTAATGTTTTTTTTTTTTTTCAAGCGCGTCCACGAAAGAACTTGATATTACTTGGGAATGTAAATTGGAACCCTTCGACGTGGTTCTGTATGCCAGAGATGCTTCTGATGCGTCTGTTTCCAGCAGTAAATAGAGGAATTTCGAGTCCAGCGACGCGCACATGCCCGCAGGTCGGCCGGCCTAGTTGGCGTTGCCTAATGTTTTTTTTTTTTTTTCAAGCGCGTCCACGAAAGAACTTGATATTACTTGGGAATGTAAATTGGAACCCTTCGACGTGGTTCTGTATGCCAGAGATGCTTCTGATGCGTCTGTTTCCAGCAGTAAATAGAGAAATTTCGAGTCCAGCGACGCGCACATGCCCGCAGGTCGGCCGGCCTAGTTGGCGTTGCCTAATGTTTATTTTTTTTTTTCAAGCGCGTCCACGAAAGAACTTGATATTACTTGGGAATGTAAATTGGAACCCTTCGACGTGGTTCTGTATGCCAGAGATGCTTCTGATGCGTCTGTTTCCAGCAGTAAATAGAGAAATTTCGAGTCCAGCGACGCGCACATGCCCGCAGGTCGGCCGGCCTAGTTGGCGTTGCCTAATGTTTTTTTTTTTTCAAGCGCGTCCACGAAAGAACTTGATATTACTTGGGAATGTAAATTGGAACCCTTCGACGTGGTTCTGTATGCCAGAGATTCTTCTGATGCGTCTGTTTCCAGCAGTAAATAGAGAAATTTCGAGTCCAGCGACGCGCACATGCCCGCAGGTCGACCGGCCTAGTTGGCGTTGCCTAATGTTTTTTTTTTTTTTTTCAAGCGCGTCCACGAAAGAACTTGATATTACTTGGGAATGTAAATTGGAACCCTTCAACGTGGTTCTGTATGCCAGAGATGCTTCTGATGCGTCTGTTTCCAGCAGTAAATAGAGAAATTTCGAGTCCAGCGACGCGCACATGCCCGCAGGTCGACCGGCCTAGTTGGCGTTGCCTAATGTTTTTTTTTTTTTTCAAGCGCGTCCACGAAAGAACTTGATATTACTTGGGAATGTAAATTGGAACCCTTCGACGTGGTTCTGTATGCCAGAGATGCTTCTGATGCGTCTGTTTCCAGCAGTAAATAGAGAAATTTCGAGTCCAGCGACGCGCACATGCCCGCAGGTCGGCCGGCCTAGTTGGCGTTGCCTAATGTTTTTTTTTTTTTTCAAGCGCGTCCACGAAAGAACTTTGTATTACTTGGGAATGTAAATTGGAACCCTTCGACGTGGTTCTGTATGCCAGAGATGCTTCTGATGCGTCTGTTTCCAGCAGTAAATAGAGAAATTTTGAGTCCAGCGACGCGCACATGCCCGCAGGTCGGCCGGCCTAGTTGGCGTTGCCTAATGTTTTTTTTTTTTTTTTCAAGCGCGTCCACGAAAGAACTTGATATTACTTGGGAATGTAAATTGGAACCCTTCGACGTGGTTCTGTATGCCAGAGATGCTTCTGATGCGTCTGTTTCCAGCAGTAAATAGAGAAATTTCGAGTCCAGCGACGCGCACATGCCCGCAGGTCGGCCGGCCTAGTTGGCGTTGCCTAATGTTTTTTTTTTTTTTTTCTAGCGCGTCCACGAAAGAACTTGATATTACTTGGGAATGTAAATTGGAACCCTTCGACGTGGTTCTGTATGCCAGAGATGCTTCTGATGCGTCTGTTTCCAGCAGTAAATAGAGAAATTTCGAGTCCAGCAACGCGCATTTACCCGCAGGTAGGCCGGCCTAGTTGGCATTGCCTAATGTTTTTTTTTTTTTTTTTCAAGCGCGTCCACGAAAGAACTTGATATTACTTGGGGATGTAAATTGGAACCCTTCGACGTGGTTCTGTATGCCAGAGATGCTTCTGATGCGTCTGTTTCCAGCAGTAAATAGAGAAATTTCGAGTCCAGCGACGCGCACATGCCCGCAGGTCGGCCGGCCTAGTTGGCGTTGCCTAATTTTTTTTTTTTTTCTAGCGCGTCCACGAAAGAACTTGATATTACTTGGGAATGTAAATTGGAACCCTTCGACGTGGTTCTGTATGCCAGAGATGCTTCTGATGCGTCTGTTTCCAGCAGTAAATAGAGAAATTTCGAGTCCAGCAACGCGCATTTACCCGCAGGTAGGCCGGCCTAGTTGGCATTGCCTAATGTTTTTTTTTTTTTTTTTCAAGCGCGTCCACGAAAGAACTTGATATTACTTGGGGATGTAAATTGGAACCCTTCGACGTGGTTCTGTATGCCAGAGATGCTTCTGATGCGTCTGTTTCCAGCAGTAAATAGAGAAATTTCGAGTCCAGCGACGCGCACATGCCCGCAGGTCGGCCGGCCTAGTTGGCGTTGCCTAATGTTTTTTTTTTTTTTTTCTAGCGCGTCCACGAAAGAACTTGATATTACTTGGGAATGTAAATTGGAACCCTTCGACGTGGTTCTGTATGCCAGAGATGCTTCTGATGCGTCTGTTTCCAGCAGTAAATAGAGAAATTTCGAGTCCAGCAACGCGCATTTACCCGCAGGTAGGCCGGCCTAGTTGGCATTGCCTAATGTTTTTTTTTTTTTTTTTTTTCTAGCGCGTCCACGAAAGAACTTGATATTACTTGGGAATGTAAATTGGAACCCTTCGACGTGGTTCTGTACGCCAGAGATGCTTCTGATGCGTCTGTTTCCAGCAGTAAATAGAGAAATTTTGAGTCCAGCGACGCGCACATGCCCGCAGGTCGGCCGGCCTAGTTGGCGTTGCCTAATGTTTTTTTTTTTTTTTTTCAAGCGCGTCCACGAAAGAACTTGATATTACTTGGGGATGTAAATTGGAACCCTTCGACGTGGTTCTGTATGCCAGAGATGCTTCTGATGCGTCTGTTTCCAGCAGTAAATAGAGAAATTTCGAGTCCAGCAACGCGCATTTACCCGCAGGTAGGCCGGCCTAGTTGGCATTGCCTAATGTTTTTTTTTTTTTTTCAAGCGCGTCCACGAAAGAACTTGATATTACTTGGGGATGTAAATTGGAACCCTTCGACGTGGTTCTGTATGCCAGAGATGCTTCTGATGCGTCTGTTTCCAGCAGTAAATAGAGGAATTTCGAGTCCAGCGACGCGCACATGCCCGCAGGTCGGCCGGCCTAGTTGGCGTTGCCTAATGTTTTTTTTTTTTTTTCAAGCGCGTCCACGAAAGAACTTGATATTACTTGGGAATGTAAATTGGAACCCTTCGACGTGGTTCTGTATGCCAGAGATGCTTCTGATGCGTCTGTTTCCAGCAGTAAATAGAGGAATTTCGAGTCCAGCGACGCGCACATGCCCGCAGGTCGGCCGGCCTAGTTGGCGTTGCCTAATGTTTTTTTTTTTTTTTTTCAAGCGCGTCCACGAAAGAACTTGATATTACTTGGGAATGTAAATTGGAACCCTTCGACGTGGTTCTGTATGCCAGAGATGCTTCTGATGCGTCTGTTTCCAGCAGTAAATAGAGGAATTTCGAGTCCAGCGACGCGCACATGCCCGCAGGTCGGCCGGCCTAGTTGGCGTTGCCTAATGTTTTTTTTTTTTTTTCAAGCGCGTCCACGAAAGAACTTGATATTACTTGGGAATGTAAATTGGAACCCTTCGACGTGGTTCTGTATGCCAGAGATGCTTCTGATGCGTCTGTTTCCAGCAGTAAATAGAGGAATTTCGAGTCCAGCGACGCGCACATGCCCGAAGGTCGGCCGGCCTAGTTGGCGTTGCCTAATGTTTTTTTTTTTTTTTTTTCAAGCGCGTCCACGAAAGAACTTGATATTACTTGGGAATGTAAATTGGAACCCTTCGACGTGGTTCTGTATGCCAGAGATGCTTCTGATGCGTCTGTTTTCAGCAGTAAATAGAGGAATTTCGAGTCCAGCGACGCGCACATGCCCGCAGGTCGGCCGGCCTAGTTGGCGTTGCCTAATGTTTTTTTTTTTTTTTTTCAAGCGCGTCCACGAAAGAACTTGATATTACTTGGGAATGTAAATTGGAACCCTTCGACGTGGTTCTGTATGCCAGAGATGCTTCTGATGCGTCTGTTTCCAGCAGTAAATAGAGGAATTTCGAGTCCAGCGACGCGCACATGCCCGCAGGTCGGCCGCCCTAGTTGGCGTTGCCTAATGTTTTTTTTTTTTTTTTCAAGCGCGTCCACGAAAGAACTTGATATTACTTGGGAATGTAAATTGGAACCCTTCGACGTGGTTCTGTATGCCAGAGATGCTTCTGATGCGTCTGTTTCCAGCAGTAAATAGAGAAATTTCGAGTCCAGCGACGCGCACATGCCCGCAGGTCGGCCGGCCTAGTTGGCGTTGCCTAACGTTTTTTTTTTTTTTTTTTTTTCAAGCGCGTCCACGAAAGAACTTGATATTACTTGGGAATGTAAATTGGAACCCTTCGACGTGGTTCTGTATGCCAGAGATGCTTCTGATGCGTCTGTTTCCAGCAGTAAATAGAGAAATTTCGAGTCCAGCGACGCGCACATGCCCGCAGGTCGGCCGGCCTAGTTGGCGTTGCCTAATGTTTATTTTTTTTTTCAAGCGCGTCCACAAAAGAACTTGATATTACTTGGGAATGTAAATTGGAACCCTTCGACGTGGTTCTGTATGCCAGAGATGCTTCTGATGCGTCTGTTTCCACCAGTAAATAGAGGAATTTCGAGTCCAGCGACGCGCGCATGCCCGCAGGTCGGCCGGCCTAGTTGGCGTTGCCTAATTTTTTTTTTTCAAGCGCGTCCACGAAAGAACTTGATATTACTTGGGAATGTAAATTGGAACCCTTCGACGTGGTTCTGTATGCCAGAGATGCTTCTGATGCGTCTGTTTCCAGCAGTAAATAGAGAAATTTCGAGTCCAGCGACGCGCACATGCCCGCAGGTCGGCCGGCCTAGTTGGCGTTGCCTAATGTTTTTTTTTTTTTTTTCAAGCGCGTCCACGAAAGAACTTGATATTACTTGGGAATGTAAATTGGAACCCTTCGACGTGGTTCTGTATGCCAGAGATGCTTCTGATGCGTCTGTTTCCAGCAGTAAATAGAGGAATTTCGAGTCCAGCGACGCGTAACTGCCTGCAGGTCGGCCGGCCTAGTTGGCGTTGCCTAATGTTTTTTTTTTTTTTCAAGCGCGTCCACGAAAGAACTTGATATTACTTGGGAATGTAAATTGGAACCCTTCGATGTGGTTCTGTATGCCAGAGATGCTTCTGATGCGTCTGTTTCCAGCAGTAAATAGAGGAATTTCGAGTCCAGCGACGCGCACATGCCCGCAGGTCGGCCGGCCTAGTTGGCGTTGCCTAATGTTTTTTTCTTTTTTTTCAAGCGCGTCCACGAAAGAACTTGATATTACTTGGGAATGTAAATTGGAACCCTTCGACGTGGTTCTGTATGCCAGAGATGCTTCTGATGCGTCTGTTTCCAGCAGTAAATAGAGGAATTTCGAGTCCAGCGACGCGCACATGCCCGCAGGTCGGCCGGCCTAGTTGGCGTTGCCTAATGTTTTTTTTTTTTTTTCAAGCGCGTCCACGAAAGAACTTGATATTACTTGGGAATGTAAATTGGAACCCTTCGACGTGGTTCTGTATGCCAGAGATGCTTCTGATGCGTCTGTTTCCAGCAGTAAATAGAGGAATTTCGAGTCCAGCGACGCGCACATGCCCGCAGGTCGGCCGGCCTAGTTGGCGTTGCCTAATGTTTTTTTTTTTTTTTCAAGCGCGTCCACGAAAGAACTTGATATTACTTGGGAATGTAAATTGGAACCCTTCGACGTGGTTCTGTATGCCAGAGATGCTTCTGATGCGTCTGTTTCCAGCAGTAAATAGAGAAATTTCGAGTCCAGCGACGCGCACATGCCCGCAGGTCGGCCGGCCTAGTTGGCGTTGCCTAATGTTTATTTTTTTTTTTTCAAGCGCGTCCACGAAAGAACTTGATATTACTTGGGAATGTAAATTGGAACCCTTCGACGTGGTTCTGTATGCCAGAGATGCTTCTGATGCGTCTGTTTCCAGCAGTAAATAGAGAAATTTCGAGTCCAGCGACGCGCACATGCCCGCAGGTCGGCCGGCCTAGTTGGCGTTGCCTAATGTTTTTTTTTTTTTCAAGCGCGTCCACGAAAGAACTTGATATTACTTGGGAATGTAAATTGGAACCCTTCGACGTGGTTCTGTATGCCAGAGATTCTTCTGATGCGTCTGTTTCCAGCAGTAAATAGAGAAATTTCGAGTCCAGCGACGCGCACATGCCCGCAGGTCGACCGGCCTAGTTGGCGTTGCCTAATGTTTTTTTTTTTTTTTCAAGCGCGTCCACGAAAGAACTTGATATTACTTGGGAATGTAAATTGGAACCCTTCAACGTGGTTCTGTATGCCAGAGATGCTTCTGATGCGTCTGTTTCCAGCAGTAAATAGAGAAATTTCGAGTCCAGCGACGCGCACATGCCCGCAGGTCGACCGGCCTAGTTGGCGTTGCCTAATGTTTTTTTTTTTTTTCAAGCGCGTCCACGAAAGAACTTGATA
Source organism: Amblyomma maculatum (assembly GCF_055883805.1). Classification (NCBI taxonomy): domain Eukaryota; kingdom Metazoa; phylum Arthropoda; class Arachnida; order Ixodida; family Ixodidae; genus Amblyomma; species Amblyomma maculatum. The sequence goes on along the minus strand of NC_139350.1, from coordinate 19,038,745 downwards.
TTACTTGGGAATGTAAATTGGAACCCTTCGACGTGGTTCTGTATGCCAGAGATGCTTCTGATGCGTCTGTTTCCAGCAGTAAATAGAGAAATTTCGAGTCCAGCGACGCGCACATGCCCGCAGGTCGGCCGGCCTAGTTGGCGTTGCCTAATGTTTTTTTTTTTTTTTCAAGCGCGTCCACGAAAGAACTTTGTATTACTTGGGAATGTAAATTGGAACCCTTCGACGTGGTTCTGTATGCCAGAGATGCTTCTGATGCGTCTGTTTCCAGCAGTAAATAGAGAAATTTTGAGTCCAGCGACGCGCACATGCCCGCAGGTCGGCCGGCCTAGTTGGCGTTGCCTAATGTTTTTTTTTTTTTTTTCAAGCGCGTCCACGAAAGAACTTGATATTACTTGGGAATGTAAATTGGAACCCTTCGACGTGGTTCTGTATGCCAGAGATGCTTCTGATGCGTCTGTTTCCAGCAGTAAATAGAGAAATTTCGAGTCCAGCGACGCGCACATGCCCGCAGGTCGGCCGGCCTAGTTGGCGTTGCCTAATGTTTTTTTTTTTTTTTTTCTAGCGCGTCCACGAAAGAACTTGATATTACTTGGGAATGTAAATTGGAACCCTTCGACGTGGTTCTGTATGCCAGAGATGCTTCTGATGCGTCTGTTTCCAGCAGTAAATAGAGAAATTTCGAGTCCAGCAACGCGCATTTACCCGCAGGTAGGCCGGCCTAGTTGGCATTGCCTAATGTTTTTTTTTTTTTTTTTTCAAGCGCGTCCACGAAAGAACTTGATATTACTTGGGGATGTAAATTGGAACCCTTCGACGTGGTTCTGTATGCCAGAGATGCTTCTGATGCGTCTGTTTCCAGCAGTAAATAGAGAAATTTCGAGTCCAGCGACGCGCACATGCCCGCAGGTCGGCCGGCCTAGTTGGCGTTGCCTAATTTTTTTTTTTTTTTTCTAGCGCGTCCACGAAAGAACTTGATATTACTTGGGAATGTAAATTGGAACCCTTCGACGTGGTTCTGTATGCCAGAGATGCTTCTGATGCGTCTGTTTCCAGCAGTAAATAGAGAAATTTCGAGTCCAGCAACGCGCATTTACCCGCAGGTAGGCCGGCCTAGTTGGCATTGCCTAATGTTTTTTTTTTTTTTTCAAGCGCGTCCACGAAAGAACTTGATATTACTTGGGGATGTAAATTGGAACCCTTCGACGTGGTTCTGTATGCCAGAGATGCTTCTGATGCGTCTGTTTCCAGCAGTAAATAGAGAAATTTCGAGTCCAGCGACGCGCACATGCCCGCAGGTCGGCCGGCCTAGTTGGCATTGCCTAATGTTTTTTTTTTTTTTTCAAGCGCGTCCACGAAAGAACTTGATATTACTTGGCAATGTAAATTGGAACCCTTCGACGTGGTTCTGTATGCCAGAGATGCTTCTGATGCGTCTGTTTCCAGCAGTAAATAGAGAAATTTCGAGTCCAGCGACGCGCACATGCCCGCAGGTCGGCCGGCCTAGTTGGCGTTGCCTTATGTTTTTTTTTTTTTTTCAAGCGCGTCCACGAAAGAACTTGATATTACTTGGGAATGTAAATTGGAACCCTTCGACGTGGTTCTGTATGCCAGAGATGCTTCTGATGCGTCTGTTTCCACCAGTAAATAGAGGAATTTCGAGTCCAGCGACGCGCGCATGCACGCAGGTCGGCCGGCCTAGTTGGCGTTGCCTAATTTTTTTTTTTTTCAAGCGCGTCCACGAAAGAACTTGATATTACTTGGGAATGTAAATTGGAACCCTTCGACGTGGTTCTGTATGCCAGAGATGCTTCTGATGCGTCTGTTTCCAGCAGTAAATAGAGAAATTTCGAGTCCAGCGACGCGCACATGCCCGCAGGTCGGCCGGCCTAGTTGGCGTTGCCTAATGTTTTTTTTTTTTTTTTTTTCAAGCGCGTCCACGAAAGAACTTGATATTACTTGGGAATGTAAATTGGAACCCTTCGACGTGGTTCTGTATGCCAGAGATGCTTCTGATGCGTCTGTTTCCAGCAGTAAATAGAGGAATTTCGAGTCCAGCGACGCGCAACTGCCTGCAGGTCGGCCGGCCTAGTTGGCGTTGCCTAATGTTTTTTTTTTTCAAGCGCGTCCACGAAAGAACTTGATATTACTTGGGAATGTAAATTGGAACCCTTCGATGTGGTTCTGTATGCCAGAGATGCTTCTGATGCGTCTGTTTCCAGCAGTAAATAGAGGAATTTCGAGTCCAGCGACGCGCACATGCCCGCAGGTCGGCCGGCCTAGTTGGCGTTGCCTAATGTTTTTTTCTTTTTTTTTCAAGCGCGTCCACGAAAGAACTTGATATTACTTGGGAATGTAAATTGGAACCCTTCGACGTGGTTCTGTATGCCAGAGATGCTTCTGATGCGTCTGTTTCCAGCGCTAAATAGAGGAATTTCGAGTCCAGCGACGCGCACATGCCCGCAGGTCGGCCGGCCTAGTTGGCGTTGCCTAATGTTTTTTTTTTTTTTTCAAGCGCGTCCACGAAAGAACTTGATATTACTTGGGAATGTAAATTGGAACCCTTCGACGTGGTTCTGTATGCCAGAGATGCTTCTGATGCGTCTGTTTCCAGCAGTAAATAGAGGAATTTCGAGTCCGGCGACGCGCACATGCCCGCAGGTCGGCCGGCCTAGTTGGCGTTGCCTAATGTTTTTTTTTTTTTTTTCAAGCGCGTCCACGAAAGAACTTGATATTACTTGGGAATGTAAATTGGAACCCTTCGACGTGGTTCTGTATGCCAGAGATGCTTCTGATGCGTCTGTTTCCAGCAGTAAATAGAGAAATTTCGAGTCCAGCGACCCGCACATGCCCGCAGGTCGGCCGGCCTAGTTGGCGTTGCCTAATGTTTTTTTTTTTTTTTTTCAAGCGCGTCCACGAAAGAACTTGATATTACTTGGGAATGTAAATTGGAACCCTTCGACGTGGTTCTGTATGCCAGAGATGCTTCTGATGCGTCTGTTTCCAGCAGTAAATAGAGAAATTTCGAGTCCAGCGACGCGCACATGCCCGCAGGTCGGCCGGCCTAGTTGGCGTTGCCTAATGTTTTTTTTTTTTTTTTCAAGCGCGTCCACGAAAGAACTTGATATTACTTGGGAATGTAAATTGGAACCCTTCGACGTGGTTCTGTATGCCAGAGATGCTTCTGATGCGTCTGTTTCCAGCAGTAAATAGAGAAATTTCGAGTCCAGCGACGCGCACATGCCCGCAGGTCGGCCGGCCTAGTTGGCGTTGCCTAATGTTTATTTTTTTTTTTCAAGCGCGTCCACGAAAGAACTTGATATTACTTGGGAATGTAAATTGGAACCCTTCGACGTGGTTCTGTATGCCAGAGATGCTTCTGATGCGTCTGTTTCCAGCAGTAAATAGAGAAATTTCGAGTCCAGCGACGCGCACATGCCCGCAGGTCGGCCGGCCTAGTTGGCGTTGCCTAATGTTTTTTTTTTTCAAGCGCGTCCACGAAAGAACTTGATATTACTTGGGAATGTAAATTGGAACCCTTCGACGTGGTTCTGTATGCCAGAGATGCTTCTGATGCGTCTGTTTCCAGCAGTAAATAGAGGAATTTCGAGTCCAGCGACGCGCACATGCCCGCAGGTCGGCCGGCCTAGTTGGCGTTGCCTAATGTTTTTTTTTTTTTTTTTTTTTCAAGCGCGTCCACGAAAGAACTTGATATTACTTGGGAATGTAAATTGGAACCCTTCGACGTGGTTCTGTATGCCAGAGATGCTTCTGATGCGTCTGTTTTCAGCAGTAAATAGAGGAATTTCGAGTCCAGCGACGCGCACATGCCCGCAGGTCGGCCGGCCTAGTTGGCGTTGCCTAATGTTTTTTTTTTTTTTTTTCAAGCGCGTCCACGAAAGAACTTGATATTACTTGGGAATGTAAATTGGAACCCTTCGACGTGGTTCTGTATGCCAGAGATGCTTCTGATGCGTCTGTTTCCAGCAGTAAATAGAGAAATTTCGAGTCCAGCGACGCGCACATGCCCGCAGGTCGGCCGGCCTAGTTGGCGTTGCCTAATGTTTACTTTTTTTTTTTTCAAGCGCGTCCACGAAAGAACTTGATATTACTTGGGAATGTAAATTGGAACCCTTCGACGTGGTTCTGTATGCCAGAGATGCTTCTGATGCGTCTGTTTCCAGCAGTAAATAGAGAAATTTCGAGTCCAGCGACGCGCACATGCCCGCAGGTCGGCCGGCCTAGTTGGCGTTGCCTAATGTTTTTTTTTTTTCAAGCGCGTCCACGAAAGAACTTGATATTACTTGGGAATGTAAATTGGAACCCTTCGACGTGGTTCTGTATGCCAGAGATGCTTCTGATGCGTCTGTTTCCAGCAGTAAATAGAGTAATTTCGAGTCCAGCGACGCGCACATGCCCGCAGGTCGGCCGGCCTAGTTGGCGTTGCCTAATGTTTTTTTTTTTCAAGCGCGTCCACGAAAGAACTTGATATTACTTGGGAATGTAAATTGGAACCCTTCGACGTGGTTCTGTATGCCAGAGATGCTTCTGATGCGTCTGTTTCCAGCAGTAAATAGAGGAATTTCGAGTCCAGCGACGCGCACATGCCCGCAGGTCGGCCGGCCTAGTTGGCGTTGCCTAATGTTTTTTTTTTTTTTTCAAGCGCGTCCACGAAAGAACTTGATATTACTTGGGAATGTAAATTGGAACCCTTCGACGTGGTTCTGTATGCCAGAGATGCTTCTGATGCGTCTGTTTCCAGCAGTAAATAGAGAAATTTCGAGTCCAGCGACGCGCACATGCCCGCAGGTCGGCCGGCCTAGTTGGCGTTGCCTAATGTTTATTTTTTTTTTTCAAGCGCGTCCACGAAAGAACTTGATATTACTTGGGAATGTAAATTGGAACCCTTCGACGTGGTTCTGTATGCCAGAGATGCTTCTGATGCGTCTGTTTCCAGCAGTAAATAGAGAAATTTCGAGTCCAGCGACGCGCACATGCCCGCAGGTCGGCCGGCCTAGTTGGCGTTGCCTAATGTTTTTTTTTTTTCAAGCGCGTCCACGAAAGAACTTGATATTACTTGGGAATGTAAATTGGAACCCTTCGACGTGGTTCTGTATGCCAGAGATGCTTCTGATGCGTCTGTTTCCAGCAGTAAATAGAGGAATTTCGAGTCCAGCGACGCGCACATGCCCGCAGGTCGGCCGGCCTAGTTGGCGTTGCCTAATGTTTTTTTTTTTTTTTTTTTTTTTCAAGCGCGTCCACGAAAGAACTTGATATTACTTGGGAATGTAAATTGGAACCCTTCGACGTGGTTCTGTATGCCAGAGATGCTTCTGATGCGTCTGTTTTCAGCAGTAAATAGAGGAATTTCGAGTCCAGCGACGCGCACATGCCCGCAGGTCGGCCGGCCTAGTTGGCGTTGCCTAATGTTTTTTTTTTTTTTTTTTCAAGCGCGTCCACGAAAGAACTTGATATTACTTGGGAATGTAAATTGGAACCCTTCGACGTGGTTCTGTATGCCAGAGATGCTTCTGATGCGTCTGTTTCCAGCAGTAAATAGAGAAATTTCGAGTCCAGCGACGCGCACATGCCCGCAGGTCGGCCGGCCTAGTTGGCGTTGCCTAATGTTTTTTTTTTTCAAGCGCGTCCACGAAAGAACTTGATATTACTTGGGAATGTAAATTGGAACCCTTCGACGTGGTTCTGTATGCCAGAGATGCTTCTGATGCGTCTGTTTCCAGCAGTAAATAGAGAAATTTCGAGTCCAGCGACGCGCACATGCCCGCAGGTCGGCCGGCCTAGTTGGCGTTGCCTAATGTTTATTTTTTTTTTTCAAGCGCGTCCACGAAAGAACTTGATATTACTTGGGAATGTAAATTGGAACCCTTCGACGTGGTTCTGTATGCCAGAGATGCTTCTGATGCGTCTGTTTCCAGCAGTAAATAGAGAAATTTCGAGTCCAGCGACGCGCACATGCCCGCAGGTCGGCCGGTCTAGTTGGCGTTGCCTAATGTTTTTTTTTTTTCAAGCGCGTCCACGAAAGAACTTGATATTACTTGGGAATGTAAATTGGAACCCTTCGACGTGGTTCTGTATGCCAGAGATGCTTCTGATGCGTCTGTTTCCAGCAGTAAATAGAGGAATTTCGAGTCCAGCGACGCGCACATGCCCGCAGGTCGGCCGGCCTAGTTGGCGTTGCCTAATGTTTTTTTTTTTTTTTCAAGCGCGTAGACGAAAGAACTTGATATTACTTGGGAATGTAAATTGGAACCATTCGACGTGGTTCTGTATGCCAGAGATGCTTCTGATGCGTCTGTTTCCAGCAGTAAATAGAGAAATTTCGAGTCCAGCGACGCGCACATGCCCGCAGGTCGGCCGGCCTAGTTGGCGTTGCCAAATGTTTTTTTTTTTTTTCAAGCGCGTCCACGAAAGAACTTGATATTACTTGGGAATGTAAATTGGAACCCTTCGACGTGGTTCTGTATGCCAGAGATGCTTCTGATGCGTCTGTTTCCAGCAGTAAATAGAGAAATTTCGAGTCCAGCGACGCGCACATGCCCGCAGGTCGGCCGGCCTAGTTGGCGTTGCCTTATGTTTTTTTTTTTTTTTTCAAGCGCGTCCACGAAAGAACTTGATATTACTTGGGAATGTAAATTGGAACCCTTCGACGTGGTTCTGTATGCCAGAGATGCTTCTGATGCGTCTGTTTCCACCAGTAAATAGAGGAATTTCGAGTCCAGCGACGCGCGCATGCCCGCAGGTCGGCCGGCCTAGTTGGCGTTGCCTAATTTTTTTTTTTTTCAAGCGCGTCCACGAAAGAACTTGATATTACTTGGGAATGTAAATTGGAACCCTTCGACGTGGTTCTGTATGCCAGAGATGCTTCTGATGCGTCTGTTTCCAGCAGTAAATAGAGAAATTTCGAGTCCAGCGACGCGCACATGCCCGCAGGTCGGCCGGCCTAGTTGGCGTTGCCTAATGTTTTTTTTTTTTTTTCAAGCGCGTCCACGAAAGAACTTGATATTACTTGGGAATGTAAATTGGAACCCTTCGACGTGGTTCTGTATGCCAGAGATGCTTCTGATGCGTCTGTTTCCAGCAGTAAATAGAGGAATTTCGAGTCCAGCGACGCGCAACTGCCTGCAGGTCGGCCGGCCTAGTTGGCGTTGCCTAATGTTTTTCTGTTTTTCAAGCGCGTCCACGAAAGAACTTGATATTACTTGGGAATGTAAATTGGAACCCTTCGATGTGGTTCTGTATGCCAGAGATGCTTCTGATGCGTCTGTTTCCAGCAGTAAATAGAGGAATTTCGAGTCCAGCGACGCGCACATGCCCGCAGGTCGGCCGGCCTAGTTGGCGTTGCCTAATGTTTTTTTCTTTTTTTTTCAAGCGCGTCCACGAAAGAACTTGATATTACTTGGGAATGTAAATTGGAACCCTTCGATGTGGTTCTGTATGCCAGAGATGCTTCTGATGCGTCTGTTTCCAGCACTAAATAGAGGAATTTCGAGTCCAGCGACGCGCACATGCCCGCAGGTCGGCCGGCCTAGTTGGCGTTGCCTAATGTTTTTTTTTTTTTTCAAGCGCGTCCACGAAAGAACTTGATATTACTTGGGAATGTAAATTGGAACCCTTCGACGTGGTTCTGTATGCCAGAGATGCTTCTGATGCGTCTGTTTCCAGCAGTAAATAGAGGAATTTCGAGTCCGGCGACGCGCACATGCCCGCAGGTCGGCCGGCCTAGTTGGCGTTGCCTAATGTTTTTTTTTTTTTTTTTCAAGCGCGTCCACGAAAGAACTTGATATTACTTGGGAATGTAAATTGGAACCCTTCGACGTGGTTCTGTATGCCAGAGATGCTTCTGATGCGTCTGTTTTCAGCAGTAAATAGAGGAATTTCGAGTCCAGCGACGCGCACATGCCCGCAGGTCGGCCGGCCTAGTTGGCGTTGCCTAATGTTTTTTTTTTTCAAGCGCGTCCACGAAAGAACTTGATATTACTTGGGAATGTAAATTGGAACCCTTCGACGTGGTTCTGTATGCCAGAGATGCTTCTGATGCGTCTGTTTCCAGCAGTAAATAGAGAAATTTCGAGTCCAGCGACGCGCACATGCCCGCAGGTCGGCCGGCCTAGTTGGCGTTGCCTAATGTTTTTTTTTTTTTTTCAAGCGCGTCCACGAAAGAACTTGATATTACTTGGGAATGTAAATTGGAACCCTTCGACGTGGTTCTGTATGCCAGAGATGCTTCTGATGCGTCTGTTTCCAGCAGTAAATAGAGAAATTTCGAGTCCAGCGACGCGCACATGCCCGCAGGTCGGCCGGCCTAGTTGGCGTTGCCTAATGTTTTTTTTTTCAAGCGCGTCCACAAAAGAACTTGATATTACTTGGGAATGTAAATTGGAACCCTTCGACGTGGTTCTGTATGCCAGAGATGCTTCTGATGCGTCTGTTTCCACCAGTAAATAGAGGAATTTCGAGTCCAGCGACGCGCGCATGCCCGCAGGTCGGCCGGCCTAGTTGGCGTTGCCTAATTTTTTTTTTTCAAGCGCGTCCACGAAAGAACTTGATATTACTTGGGAATGTAAATTGGAACCCTTCGACGTGGTTCTGTATGCCAGAGATGCTTCTGATGCGTCTGTTTCCAGCAGTAAATAGAGAAATTTCGAGTCCAGCGACGCGCACATGCCCGCAGGTCGGCCGGCCTAGTTGGCGTTGCCTAATGTTTTTTTTTTTTTTCAAGCGCGTCCACGAAAGAACTTGATATTACTTGGGAATGTAAATTGGAACCCTTCGACGTGGTTCTGTATGCCAGAGATGCTTCTGATGCGTCTGTTTCCAGCAGTAAATAGAGAAATTTCGAGTCCAGCGACGCGCACATGCCCGCAGGTCGGCCGGCCTAGTTGGCGTTGCCTAATGTTTTTTTTTTTTTCAAGCGCGTCCACGAAAGAACTTGATATTACTTGGGAATGTAAATTGGAACCCTTCGACGTGGTTCTGTATGCCAGAGATGCTTCTGATGCGTCTGTTTCCAGCGGTAAATGGAGAAATTTCGAGTCCAGCGACGCGCACATGCCCGCAGGTCGGCCGGCCTAGTTGGCGTTGCCTAATGTTTTTTTTTTTTTTTCAAGCGCGTCTACGAAAGAACTTGATATTACTTGGGAATGTAAATTGGAACCCTTCGACGTGGTTCTGTATGCCAGAGATGCTTCTGATGCGTCTGTTTCCAGCAGTAAATAGAGAAATTCGAGTCCAGCGACGCGCACATGCCCGCAGGTCGGCCGGCCTAGTTGGCGTTGCCTAATGATTTTTTTTTTTTTTTCAAGCACGTCCACGAAAGAACTTGATATTACTTGGGAATGTAAATTGGAACCCTTCGACGTGGTTCTGTATGCCAGAGATGCTTCTGATGCGTCTGTTTCCAGCAGTAAATAGAGAAATTTCGAGTCCAGCGACGCGCACATGCCCGCAGGTCGGCTGGCCTAGTTGGCGTTGCCTAATGTTTTTTTTTTTTTTCAAGCGCGTCCACGAAAGAACTTGATATTACTTGGGAATGTAAATTGGAACCCTTCGACGTGGTTCTGTATGCCAGAGATGCTTCTGATGCGTCTGTTTCCAGCAGTAAATAGAGAAATTTCGAGTCCAGCGACGCGCACATGCCCGCAGGTCGGCCGGCCTAGTTGGCGTTGCCTAATGTTTTTTTTTTTTCAAGCGCGTCCACGAAAGAACTTGATATTACTTGGGAATGTAAATTGGAACCCTTCGACGTGGTTCTGTATGCCAGAGATGCTTCTGATGCGTCTGTTTCCAGCAGTAAATAGAAGAATTTCGAGTCCAGCGACGCGCACATGCCCGCAGGTCGGCCGGCCTAGTTGGCGTTGCCTAATGTTTTTTTTTTTTTTTCAAGCGCGTAGACGAAAGAACTTGATATTACTTGGGAATGTAAATTGGAACCATTCGACGTGGTTCTGTATGCCAGAGATGCTTCTGATGCGTCTGTTTCCAGCAGTAAATAGAGAAATTTCGAGTCCAGCGACGCGCACATGCCCGCAGGTCGGCCGGCCTAGTTGGCGTTGCCAAATGTTTTTTTTTTTTTTTCAAGCGCGTCCACGAAAGAACTTGATATTACTTGGCAATGTAAATTGGAACCCTTCGACGTGGTTCTGTATGCCAGAGATGCTTCTGATGCGTCTGTTTCCAGCAGTAAATAGAGAAATTTCGAGTCCAGCGACGCGCACATGCCCGCAGGTCGACCGGCCTAGTTGGCGTTGCCTTATGTTTTTTTTTTTTTTCAAGCGCGTCCACGAAAGAACTTGATATTACTTGGGAATGTAAATTGGAACCCTTCGACGTGGTTCTGTATGCCAGAGATGCTTCTGATGCGTCTGTTTCCACCAGTAAATAGAGGAATTTCGAGTCCAGCGACGCGCGCATGCCCGCAGGTCGGCCGGCCTAGTTGGCGTTGCCTAATTTTTTTTTTTTTCAAGCGCGTCCACGAAAGAACTTGATATTACTTGGGAATGTAAATTGGAACCCTTCGACGTGGTTCTGTATGCCAGAGATGCTTCTGATGCGTCTGTTTCCAGCAGTAAATAGAGAAATTTCGAGTCCAGCGACGCGCACATGCCCGCAGGTCGGCCGGCCTAGTTGGCGTTGCCTAATGTTTTTTTTTTTTTTTTTTTCAAGCGCGTCCACGAAAGAACTTGATATTACTTGGGAATGTAAATTGGAACCCTTCGACGTGGTTCTGTATGCCAGAGATGCTTCTGATGCGTCTGTTTCCAGCAGTAAATAGAGGAATTTCGAGTCCAGCGACGCGCAACTGCCTGCAGGTCGGCCGGCCTAGTTGGCGTTGCCTAATGTTTTTTTTTTTTTCAAGCGCGTCCACGAAAGAACTTGATATTACTTGGGAATGTAAATTGGAACCCTTCGATGTGGTTCTGTATGCCAGAGATGCTTCTGATGCGTCTGTTTCCAGCAGTAAATAGAGGAATTTCGAGTCCAGCGACGCGCACATGCCCGCAGGTCGGCCGGCCTAGTTGGCGTTGCCTAATGTTTTTTTCTTTTTTTTTCAAGCGCGTCCACGAAAGAACTTGATATTACTTGGGAATGTAAATTGGAACCCTTCGACGTGGTTCTGTATGCCAGAGATGCTTCTGATGCGTCTGTTTCCAGCACTAAATAGAGGAATTTCGAGTCCAGCGACGCGCACATGCCCGCAGGTCGGCCGGCCTAGTTGGCGTTGCCTAATGTTTTTTTTTTTTTTCAAGCGCGTCCACGAAAGAACTTGATATTACTTGGGAATGTAAATTGGAACCCTTCGACGTGGTTCTGTATGCCAGAGATGCTTCTGATGCGTCTGTTTCCAGCAGTAAATAGAGGAATTTCGAGTCCGGCTACGCGCACATGCCCGCAGGTCGGCCGGCCTAGTTGGCGTTGCCTAATGTTTTTTTTTTTTTTTTCAAGCGCGTCCACGAAAGAACTTGATATTACTTGGGAATGTAAATTGGAACCCTTCGACGTGGTTCTGTATGCCAGAGATGCTTCTGATGCGTCTGTTTTCAGCAGTAAATAGAGGAATTTCGAGTCCAGCGACGCGCACATGCCCGCAGGTCGGCCGGCCTAGTTGGCGTTGCCTAATGTTTTTTTTTTTTTTTTTCAAGCGCGTCCACGAAAGAACTTGATATTACTTGGGAATGTAAATTGGAACCCTTCGACGTGGTTCTGTATGCCAGAGATGCTTCTGATGCGTCTGTTTCCAGCAGTAAATAGAGGAATTTCGAGTCCAGCGACGCGCACATGCCCGCAGGTCGGCCGGCCTAGTTGGCGTTGCCTAATGTTTTTTTTTTTTTTTTTTCAAGCGCGTCCACGAAAGAACTTGATATTACTTGGGAATGTAAATTGGAACCCTTCGACGTGGTTCTGTATGCCAGAGATGCTTCTGATGCGTCTGTTTCCAGCAGTAAATAGAGAAATTTCGAGTCCAGCGACGCGCACATGCCCGCAGGTCGGCCGGCCTAGTTGGCGTTGCCTAATGTTTTTTTTTTTTTTTTTTCAAGCGCGTCCACGAAAGAACTTGATATTACTTGGGAATGTAAATTGGAACCCTTCGACGTGGTTCTGTATGCCAGAGATGCTTCTGATGCGTCTGTTTCCAGCAGTAAATAGAGAAATTTCGAGTCCAGCGACGCGCACATGCCCGCAGGTCGGCCGGCCTAGTTGGCGTTGCCTAATGTTTATTTTTTTTTTCAAGCGCGTCCACAAAAGAACTTGATATTACTTGGGAATGTAAATTGGAACCCTTCGACGTGGTTCTGTATGCCAGAGATGCTTCTGATGCGTCTGTTTCCACCAGTAAATAGAGGAATTTCGAGTCCAGCGACGCGCGCATGCCCGCAGGTCGGCCGGCCTAGTTGGCGTTGCCTAATTTTTTTTTTTTTCAAGCGCGTCCACGAAAGAACTTGATATTACTTGGGAATGTAAATTGGAACCCTTCGACGTGGTTCTGTATGCCAGAGATGCTTCTGATGCGTCTGTTTCCAGCAGTAAATAGAGAAATTTCGAGTCCAGCGACGCGCACATGCCCGCAGGTCGGCCGGCCTAGTTGGCGTTGCCTAATGTTTTTTTTTTTTTTTTTTTTTTCAAGCGCGTCCACGAAAGAACTTGATATTACTTGGGAATGTAAATTGGAACCCTTCGACGTGGTTCTGTATGCCAGAGATGCTTCTGATGCGTCTGTTTCCAGCAGTAAATAGAGGAATTTCGAGTCCAGCGACGCGTAACTGCCTGCAGGTCGGCCGGCCTAGTTGGCGTTGCCTAATGTTTTTTTTTTTTTTTTCAAGCGCGTCCACGAAAGAACTTGATATTACTTGGGAATGTAAATTGGAACCCTTCGACGTGGTTCTGTATGCCAGAGATGCTTCTGATGCGTCTGTTTTCAGCAGTAAATAGAGGAATTTCGAGTCCAGCGACGCGCACATGCCCGCAGGTCGGCCGGCCTAGTTGGCGTTGCCTAATGTTTTTTTTTTTTTTTTCAAGCGCGTCCACGAAAGAACTTGATATTACTTGGGAATGTAAATTGGAACCCTTCGACGTGGTTCTGTATGCCAGAGATGCTTCTGATGCGTCTGTTTCCAGCAGTAAATAGAGGAATTTCGAGTCCAGCGACGCGCACATGCCCGCAGGTCGGCCGCCCTAGTTGGCGTTGCCTAATGTTTTTTTTTTTTCAAGCGCGTCCACGAAAGAACTTGATATTACTTGGGAATGTAAATTGGAACCCTTCGACGTGGTTCTGTATGCCAGAGATGCTCCTGATGCGTCTGTTTCCAGCAGTAAATAGAGAAATTTCGAGTCCAGCGACGCGCACATGCCCGCAGGTCGGCCGGCCTAGTTGGCGTTGCCTAACGTTTTTTTTTTTTTTTTTTTTTTCAAGCGCGTCCACGAAAGAACTTGATATTACTTGGGAATGTAAATTGGAACCCTTCGACGTGGTTCTGTATGCCAGAGATGCTTCTGATGCGTCTGTTTCCAGCAGTAAATAGAGAAATTTCGAGTCCAGCGACGCGCACATGCCCGCAGGTCGGCCGGCCTAGTTGGCGTTGCCTAATGTTTATTTTTTTTTTCAAGCGCGTCCACAAAAGAACTTGATATTACTTGGGAATGTAAATTGGAACCCTTCGACGTGGTTCTGTATGCCAGAGATGCTTCTGATGCGTCTGTTTCCACCAGTAAATAGAGGAATTTCGAGTCCAGCGACGCGCGCATGCCCGCAGGTCGGCCGGCCTAGTTGGCGTTGCCTAATTTTTTTTTTTCAAGCGCGTCCACGAAAGAACTTGATATTACTTGGGAATGTAAATTGGAACCCTTCGACGTGGTTCTGTATGCCAGAGATGCTTCTGATGCGTCTGTTTCCAGCAGTAAATAGAGAAATTTCGAGTCCAGCGACGCGCACATGCCCGCAGGTCGGCCGGCCTAGTTGGCGTTGCCTAATGTTTTTTTTTTTTTTTCAAGCGCGTCCACGAAAGAACTTGATATTACTTGGGAATGTAAATTGGAACCCTTCGACGTGGTTCTGTATGCCAGAGATGCTTCTGATGCGTCTGTTTCCAGCAGTAAATAGAGGAATTTCGAGTCCAGCGACGCGTAACTGCCTGCAGGTCGGCCGGCCTAGTTGGCGTTGCCTAATGTTTTTTTTTTTTTTTTCAAGCGCGTCCACGAAAGAACTTGATATTACTTGGGAATGTAAATTGGAACCCTTCGATGTGGTTCTGTATGCCAGAGATGCTTCTGATGCGTCTGTTTCCAGCAGTAAATAGAGGAATTTCGAGTCCAGCGACGCGCACATGCCCGCAGGTCGGCCGGCCTAGTTGGCGTTGCCTAATGTTTTTTTCTTTTTTTTCAAGCGCGTCCACGAAAGAACTTGATATTACTTGGGAATGTAAATTGGAACCCTTCGACGTGGTTCTGTATGCCAGAGATGCTTCTGATGCGTCTGTTTCCAGCAGTAAATAGAGGAATTTCGAGTCCAGCGACGCGCACATGCCCGCAGGTCGGCCGGCCTAGTTGGCGTTGCCTTTTTTTTTTTTTTCAAGCGCGTCCACGAAAGAACTTGATATTACTTGGGAATGTAAATTGGAACCCTTCGACGTGGTTCTGTATGCCAGAGATGCTTCTGATGCGTCTGTTTCCAGCAGTAAATAGAGGAATTTCGAGTCCAGCGACGCGCGCATGCCCGCAGGTCGGCCGGCCTAGTTGGCGTTGCCTAATTTTTTTTTTTCAAGCGCGTCCACGAAAGAACTTGATATTACTTGGGAATGTAAATTGGAACCCTTCGACGTGGTTCTGTATGCCAGAGATGCTTCTGATGCGTCTGTTTCCAGCAGTAAATAGAGAAATTTCGAGTCCAGCGACGCGCACATGCCCGCAGGTCGGCCGGCCTAGTTGGCGTTGCCTAATGTTTTTTTTTTTGTTTTTTTTTTTTTCAAGCGCGTCCACGAAAGAACTTGATATTACTTGGGAATGTAAATTGGAACCCTTCGACGTGGTTCTGTATGCCAGAGATGCTTCTGATGCGTCTGTTTCCAGCAGTAAATAGAGGAATTTCGAGTCCAGCGACGCGCAACTGCCTGCAGGTCGGCCGGCCTAGTTGGCGTTGCCTAATGTTTTTTTTTTTTTTTCAAGCGCGTCCACGAAAGAACTTGATATTACTTGGGAATGTAAATTGGAACCCTTCGATGTGGTTCTGTATGCCAGAGATGCTTCTGATGCGTCTGTTTCCAGCAGTAAATAGAGGAATTTCGAGTCCAGCGACGCGCACATGCCCGCAGGTCGGCCGGCCTAGTTGGCGTTGCCTAATGTTTTTTTTTTTTTTTCAAGCGCGTCCACGAAAGAACTTGATATTACTTGGGAATGTAAATTGGAACCCTTCGACGTGGTTCTGCATGCCAGAGATGCTTCTGATGCGTCTGTTTCCAGCAGTAAATAGAGGAATTTCGAGTCCAGCGACGCGCACATGCCCGCAGGTCGGCCGGCCTAGTTGGCGTTGCCTAATGTTTTTTTTTTTTTTTCAAGCGCGTCCACGAAAGAACTTGATATTACTTGGGAATGTAAATTGGAACCCTTCGACGTGGTTCTGTATGCCAGAGATGCTTCTGATGCGTCTGTTTCCAGCAGTAAATAGAGGAATTTCGAGTCCAGCGACGCGCACATGCCCGCAGGTCGGCCGGCCTAGTTGGCGTTGCCTAATGTTTTTTTTTTTTTTTTTCAAGCGCGTCCACGAAAGAACTTGATATTACTTGGGAATGTAAATTGGAACCCTTCGACGTTGTTCTGTATGCCAGAGATGCTTCTGATGCGTCTGTTTCCAGCAGTATATAGAGGAATTTCGAGTCCAGCGACGCGCACATGCCCGCAGGTCGGCCGGCCTAGTTGGCGTTGCCTAATGTTTTTTTTTTTTTTTTTTTTCAAGCGCGTCCACGAAAGAACTTTGATATTACTTGGGAATGTAAATTGGAACCCTTCGACGTGGTTCTGTATGCCAGAGATGCTTCTGATGCGTCTGTTTCCAGCAGTAAATAGAGAAATTTCGAGTCCAGCGACGCGCACATGCCTGCAGGTCGGCCGGCCTAGTTGGCGTTGCCTATTGTTTTTTTTTTTTTCAAGCCCGTCCACGAAAGAACTTGATATTACTTGGGAATGTAAATTGGAACCCTTCGACGTGGTTCTGTATGCCAGAGATGCTTCTGATGCGTCTGTTTCCAGCAGTAAATAGAGAAATTTCGAGTCCAGCGACGCGCACATGCCCGCAGGTCGGCCGGCCTAGTTGGCGTTGCCTAATGTTTTTTTTTTGTTTTTTTTTCAAGCGCGTCCACGAAAGAACTTGATATTACTTGGGAATGTAAATTGGAACCCTTCGACGTGGTTCTGTATGCCAGAGATGCTTCTGATGCGTCTGTTTCCAGCAGTAAACAGAGGAATTTCGAGTCCAGCGACGCGCACATGCCCGCAGGTCGGCCGGCCTAGTTGGCGTTGCCTAATGTTTTTTTTTTTTTTTTCAAGCGCGTCCACGAAAGAACTTGATATTACTTGGGAATGTAAATTGGAACCCTTCGACGTGGTTCTGTATGCCAGAGATGCTTCTGATGCGTCTGTTTCCAGCAGTAAATAGAGAAATTTCGAGTCCAGCGACGCGCACATGCCCGCAGGTCGGCCGGCCTAGTTGGCGTTGCCTAATGTTTTTTTTTTTTTTTCAAGCGCGTCCACGAAAGAACTTGATATTACTTGGGAATGTAAATTGGAACCCTTCGACGTGGTTCTGTATGCCAGAGGTGCTTCTGATACGTCTGTTTCCAGCAGTAAATAGAGGAATTTCGAGTCCAGCGACGCACACATGCCCGCAGGTCGGCCGGCCTAGTTGGCGTTGCCTAATGTTTTTTTTTTTTTTTTCAAGCGCGTCCACGAAAGAACTTGACATTACTTGGGAATGTAAATTGGAACCCTTCGACGTGGTTCTGTATGCCAGAGATGCTTCTGATGCGTCTGTTTCCAGCAGTAAATAGAGAAATTTCGAGTCCAGCGACGCGCACATGCCCGAAGGTCGGCCGGCCTAGTTGGCGTTGCCTAATGTTTTTTTTTTTTTTCAAGCGCGTCCACGAAAGAACTTGATATTACTTGGGAATGTAAATTGGAACCCTTCGACGTGGTTCTGTATGCCAGAGATGCTTCTGATGCGTCTGTTTCCAGCAGTAAATAGAGGAATTTCGAGTCCAGCGACGCGCACATGCCCGCAGGTCGGCCGGCCTAGTTGGCGTTGCCTAATGTTTTTGTTTTTTTGTTTTTTTTTTCAAGCGCGTCCACGAAAGAACTTGATATTACTTGGGAATGTAAATTGGAACCCTTCGACGTGGTTCTGTATGCCAGAGATGCTTCTGATGCGTCTGTTTCCAGCAGTAAATAGAGAAATTTCGAGTCCAGCGACGCGCACATGCCCGCAGGTCGGCCGGCCTAGTTGGCGTTGCCTAATGTTTTTTTTTTTTTTTTCAAGCGCGTCCACGAAAGAACTTGATATTACTTGGGAATGTAAATTGGAACCCTTCGACGTGGTTCTGTATGCCAGAGATGCTCCTGATGCGTCTGTTTCCAGCAGTAAATAGAGAAAATTCGAGTCCAGCGACGCGCACATGCCCGCAGGTCGGCCGGCCTAGTTGGCGTTGCCTTATGTTTTTTTTTTTTTTTTTCAAGCGCGTCCACGAAAGAACTTGATATTACTTGGGAATGTAAATTGGAACCCTTCGACGTGGTTCTGTATGACAGAGATGCTTCTGATGCGTCTGTTTCCAGCAGTAAATAGAGGAATTTCGAGTCCAGCGACGCGCACATGCCCGCAGGTCGGCCGGCCTAGTTGGCGTTGCCTAATGTTTATTTTTTTTTTTTTCAAGCGCGTCCACGAAAGAACTTGATATTACTTGGGAATGTAAATTGGAACCCTTCGACGTGGTTCTGTATGCCAGAGATGCTTCTGATGCGTCTGTTTCCAGCAGTAAATAGAGAAATTTCGAGTCCAGCGACGCGCACATGCCCGCAGGTCGGCCGGCCTAGTTGGCGTTGCCTATTGTTTTTTTTTTTTTTTCAAGCGCGTCCACGAAAGAACTTGATATTACTTGGGAATGTAAATTGGAACCCTTCGACGTGGTTCTGTATGCCAGAGATGCTTCTGATGCGTCTGTTTCCAGCAGTAAATAGAGGAATTTCGAGTCCAGCGACGCGCACATGCCCGCAGGTCGGCCGGCCTAGTTGGCGTTGCCTAATGTTTTTTTTTTTTTTTTTTCAAGCGCGTCCACGAAAGAACTTGATATTACTTGGGAATGTAAATTGGAACACTTCGACGTGGTTCTGTATGCCAGAGATGCTTCTGATGCGTCTGTTTCCAGCAGTAAATAGAGAAATTTCGAGTCCAGCGACGCGCACATGCCCGCAGGTCGGCCGGCCTAGTTGGCGTTGCCTAATGTTTTTTTTTTTTCGAGCGCGTCCACGAAAGAACTTGATATTATTTGGGAATGTAAATTGGAACCCTTCGACGTGGTTCTGTATGCCAGAGATGCTTCTGATGCGTCTGTTTCCAGCAGTAAATAGAGAAATTTCGAGTCCAGCGACGCGCACATGCCCGCAGGTCGGCCGGCCTAGTTGGCGTTGCCTAATGTTTTTTTTTGTTTTTTTTTTTTCAAGCGCGTCCACGAAAGAACTTGATATTACTTGGGAATGTAAATTGGAACCCTTCGACGTGGTTCTGTATGCCAGAGATGCTTCTGATGCGTCTGTTTCCAGCAGTAAATAGAGAAATTTCGAGTCCAGCGACGCGCACATGCCCGCAGGTCGGCCGGCCTAGTTGGCGTTGCCTAATGTTTTTTTTTTTCAAGCGCGTCCGCGAAAGAACTTGATATTACTTGGGAATGTAAATTGGAACCCTTCGACGTGGTTCTGTATGCCAGAGATGCTTCTGATGCGTCTGTTTCCAGCAGTAAATAGAGAAATTTCGAGTCCAGCGACGCGCACATGCCCGCAGGTCGGCCGGCCTAGTTGGCGTTGCCTAATGTTTTTTTTTTTTTTTTCAAGCGCGTCCACGAAAGAACTTGATATTACTTGGGAATGTAAAT
The DNA here is from genome assembly GCF_055883805.1 of Amblyomma maculatum. Lineage (NCBI taxonomy): Eukaryota > Metazoa > Arthropoda > Arachnida > Ixodida > Ixodidae > Amblyomma > Amblyomma maculatum. The sequence goes on along the minus strand of NC_139350.1, from coordinate 19,019,597 downwards.
TGGAACCCTTCGACGTGGTTCTGTATGCCAGAGATGCTTCTGATGCGTCTGTTTCCAGCAGTAAATAGAGGAATTTCGAGTCCAGCGACGCGCACATGCCCGCAGGTCGGCCGGCCTAGTTGGCGTTGCCTAATGTTTTTGTTTTTTTGTTTTTTTTTCAAGCGCGTCCACGAAAGAACTTGATATTACTTGGGAATGTAAATTGGAACCCTTCGACGTGGTTCTGTATGCCAGAGATGCTTCTGATGCGTCTGTTTCCAGCAGTAATTAGAGGAATTTCGAGTCCAGCGACGCGCACATGCCCGCAGGTCGGCCGGCCTAGTTGGCGTTGCCTAATGTTTTTTTTTTTTTCAAGCGCGTCCACGAAAGAACTTGATATTACTTGGGAATGTAAATTGGAACCCTTCGACGTGGTTCTGTATGCCAGAGATGCTTCTGATGCGTCTGTTTCCAGCAGTAAATAGAGAAATTTCGAGTCCAGCGACGCGCACATGCCCGCAGGTCGGCCGGCCTAGTTGGCGTTGCCTAATGTTTTTTTTTTTTTCAAGCGCGTCCACGAAAGAACTTGATATTACTTGGGAATGTAAATTGAAACCCTTCGACGTGGTTCTGTATGCCAGAGATGCTTCTGATGCGTCTGTTTCCAGCAGTAAATAGAGAAATTTCGAGTCCAGCGACGCGCACATGCCCGCAGGTCGGCCGGCCTAGTTGGCGTTGCCTAATGTTTTTTTTTTTTTTTCAAGCGCGTCCACGAAAGAACTTGATATTACTTGGGAATGAAAATAGGAACCCTTCGACGTGGTTCTGTATGCCAGAGATGCTTCTGATGCGTCTGTTTCCAGCAGTAAATAGAGAAATTTCGAGTCCAGCGACGCGCACATGCCCGCAGGTCGGCCGGCCTAGTTGGCGTTGCCTAATGTTTTTTTTTTTTTTTTCAAGCGCGTCCACGAAAGAACTTGATATTACTTGGGAATGTAAATTGGAACCCTTCGACGTGGTTCTGTATGCCAGAGATGCTTCTGATGCGTCTGTTTCCAGCAGTAAATAGAGGAATTTCGAGTCCAGCGACGCGCACATGCCCGCAGGTCGGCCGGCCTAGTTGGCGTTGCCTAATGTTTTTTTTTTTCAAGCGCGTCCACGAAAGAACTTGATATTACTTGGGAATGTAAATTGGAACCCTTCGACGTGGTTCTGTATGCCAGAGATGCTTCTGATGCGTCTGTTTCCAGCAGTAAATAGAGAAATTTCGAGTCCAGCGACGCGCACATGCCCACAGGTCGGCCGGCCTAGTTGGCGTTGCCAAATGTTTTTTTTTTTTTTTTCAAGCGCGTCCACGAAAGAACTTGATATTACTTGGGAATGTAAATTGGAACCCTTCGACGTGGTTCTGTATGCCAGAGATGCTTCTGATGCGTCTGTTTCCAGCAGTAAATAGAGAAATTTCGAGTCCAGCGTCGCGCACATGCCCGCAGGTCGGCCGGCCTAGTTGGCGTTGCCTTATGTTTTTTTTTTTTTTTTTTTTTTTCAAGCGCGTCCACGAAAGAACTTGATATTACTTGGGAATGTAAATTGGAACCCTTCGACGTGGTTCTGTATGCCAGAGATGCTTCTGATGCGTCTGTTTCCAGCAGTAAATAGAGGAATTTCGAGTCCAGCGACGCGCGCATGCCCGCAGGTCGGCCGGCCTAGTTGGCGTTGCCTAATTTTTTTTTTTTCAAGCGCGTCCACGAAAGAACTTGATATTACTTGGGAATGTAAATTGGAACCCTTCGACGTGGTTCTGTATGCCAGAGATGCTTCTGATGCGTCTGTTTCCAGCAGTAAATAGAGAAATTTCGAGTCCAGCGACGCGCACATGCCCGCAGGTCGGCCGGCCTAGTTGGCGTTGCCTAATGTTTTTTTTTTTTTTTTTTTCAAGCGCGTCCACGAAAGAACTTGATATTACTTGGGAATGTAAATTGGAACCCTTCGACGTGGTTCTGTATGCCAGAGATGCTTCTGATGCGTCTGTTTCCAGCAGTAAATAGAGGAATTTCGAGTCCAGCGACGCGCAACTGCCTGCAGGTCGGCCGGCCTAGTTGGCGTTGCCTAATGTTTTTTTTTTTTTTGTCAAGCGCGTCCACGAAAGAACTTGATATTACTTGGGAATGTAAATTGGAACCCTTCGATGTGGTTCTGTATGCCAGAGATGCTTCTGATGCGTCTGTTTCCAGCAGTAAATAGAGGAATTTCGAGTCCAGCGACGCGCACATGCCCGCAGGTCGGCCGGCCTAGTTGGCGTTGCCTAATGTTTTTTTTTTTTTTTTTCAAGCGCGTCCACGAAAGAACTTGATATTACTTGGGAATGTAAATTGGAACCCTTCGACGTGGTTCTGCATGCCAGAGATGCTTCTGATGCGTCTGTTTCCAGCAGTAAATAGAGGAATTTCGAGTCCAGCGACGCGCACATGCCCGCAGGTCGGCCGGCCTAGTTGGCGTTGCCTAATGTTTTTTTTTTTTTTTTTCAAGCGCGTCCACGAAAGAACTTGATATTACTTGGGAATGTAAATTGGAACCCTTCGACGTGGTTCTGTATGCCAGAGATGCTTCTGATGCGTCTGTTTCCAGCAGTAAATAGAGGAATTTCGAGTCCAGCGACGCGCACATGCCCGCAGGTCGGCCGGCCTAGTTGGCGTTGCCTAATGTTTTTTTTTTTTTTTCAAGCGCGTCCACGAAAGAACTTGATATTACTTGGGAATGTAAATTGGAACCCTTCGACGTGGTTCTGTATGCCAGAGATGCTTCTGATGCGTCTGTTTCCAGCAGTAAATAGAGGAATTTCGAGTCCAGCGACGCGCACATGCCCGCAGGTCGGCCGGCCTAGTTGGCGTTGCCTAATGTTTTTTTTTTTTTTTTTCAAGCGCGTCCACGAAAGAACTTGATATTACTTGGGAATGTAAATTGGAACCCTTCGACGTGGTTCTGTATGCCAGAGATGCTTCTGATGCGTCTGTTTCCAGCAGTAAATAGAGGAATTTCGAGTCCAGCGACGCGCACATGCCCGCAGGCCGGCCGGCCTAGTTGGCGTTGCCTAATGTTTTTTTTTTTTTTTTTTTTTCAAGCGCGTCCACGAAAGAACTTGATATTACTTGGGAATGTAAATTGGAACCCTTCGACGTGGTTCTGTATGCCAGAGATGCTTCTGATGCGTCTGTTTCCAGCAGTAAATAGAGAAATTTCGAGTCCAGCGACGCGCACATGCCCGCAGGTCGGCCGGCCTAGTTGGCGTTGCCTATTGTTTTTTTTTTTTTTTTTCAAGCCCGTCCACGAAAGAACTTGATATTACTTGGGAATGTAAATTGGAACCCTTCGACGTGGTTCTGTATGCCAGAGATGCTTCTGATGCGTCTGTTTCCAGCAGTAAATAGAGAAATTTCGAGTCCAGCGACGCGCACATGCCCGCAGGTCGGCCGGCCTAGTTGGCGTTGCCTAATGTTTTTTTTTTGTTTTTTTTCAAGCGCGTCCACGAAAGAACTTGATATTACTTGGGAATGTAAATTGGAACCCTTCGACGTGGTTCTGTATGCCAGAGATGCTTCTGATGCGTCTGTTTCCAGCAGTAAACAGAGGAATTTCGAGTCCAGCGACGCGCACATGCCCGCAGGTCGGCCGGCCTAGTTGGCGTTGCCTAATGTTTTTTTTTTTTTCAAGCGCGTCCACGAAAGAACTTGATATTACTTGGGAATGTAAATTTGAACCCTTCGACGTGGTTCTGTATGCCAGAGATGCTTCTGATGCGTCTGTTTCCAGCAGTAAATAGAGAAATTTCGAGTCCAGCGACGCGCACATGCCCGCAGGTCGGCCGGCCTAGTTGGCGTTGCCTAATGTTTTTTTTTTTTTTTCAAGCGCGTCCACGAAAGAACTTGATATTACTTGGGAATGTAAATTGGAACCCTTCGACGTGGTTCTGTATGCCAGAGGTGCTTCTGATACGTCTGTTTCCAGCAGTAAATAGAGGAATTTCGAGTCCAGCGACGCACACATGCCCGCAGGTCGGCCGGCCTAGTTGGCGTTGCCTAATGTTTTTTTTTTTTTTCAAGCGCGTCCACGAAAGAACTTGACATTACTTGGGAATGTAAATTGGAACCCTTCGACGTGGTTCTGTATGCCAGAGATGCTTCTGATGCGTCTGTTTCCAGCAGTAAATAGAGAAATTTCGAGTCCAGCGACGCGCACATGCCCGCAGGTCGGCCGGCCTAGTTGGCGTTGCCTAATGTTTTTTTTTTTTTTTCAAGCGCGTCCACGAAAGAACTTGATATTACTTGGGAATGTAAATTGGAACCCTTCGACGTGGTTCTGTATGCCAGAGATGCTTCTGATGCGTCTGTTTCCAGCGGTAAATAGAGGAATTTCGAGTCCAGCGACGCGCACATGCCCGCAGGTCGGCCGGCCTAGTTGGCGTTGCCTAATGTTTTTGTTTTTTTGTTTTTTTTTTCAAGCGCGTCCACGAAAGAACTTGATATTACTTGGGAATGTAAATTGGAACCCTTCGACGTGGTTCTGTATGCCAGAGATGCTCCTGATGCGTCTGTTTCCAGCAGTAAATAGAGGAATTTCGAGTCCAGCGACGCGCAAATGCCCGCAGGTCGGCCGGCCTAGTTGGCGTTGCCTAATGTTTTTTTTTTTTTTTTCAAGCGCGTCCACGAAAGAACTTGATATTACTTGGGAATGTAAATTGGAACCCTTCGACGTGGTTCTGTATGCCAGAGATGCTTCTGATGCGTCTGTTTCCAGCAGTAAATAGAGAAATTTCGAGTCCAGCGACGCGCATATGCCCGCAGGTCGGCCGGCCTAGTTGGCGTTGCCTATTGTTTTTTTTTTTTTTTCAAGCCCGTCCACGAAAGAACTTGATATTACTTGGGAATGTAAATTGGAACCCTTCGACGTGGTTCTGTATGCCAGAGATGCTTCTGATGCGTCTGTTTCCAGCAGTAAATAGAGAAATTTCGAGTCCAGCGACGCGCACATGCCCGCAGGTCGGCCGGCCTAGTTGGCGTTGCCTAATGTTTTTTTTTTGTTTTTTTTTCAAGCGCGTCCACGAAAGAACTTGATATTACTTGGGAATGTAAATTGGAACCCTTCGACGTGGTTCTGTATGCCAGAGATGCTTCTGATGCGTCTGTTTCCAGCAGTAAACAGAGGAATTTCGAGTCCAGCGACGCGCAAATGCCCGCAGGTCGGCCGGCCTAGTTGGCGTTGCCTAATGTTTTTTTTTTTTTTTTCAAGCGCGTCCACGAAAGAACTTGATATTACTTGGGAATGTAAATTGGAACCCTTCGACGTGGTTCTGTATGCCAGAGATGCTTCTGATGCGTCTGTTTCCAGCAGTAAATAGAGAAATTTCGAGTCCAGCGACGCGCACATGCCCGCAGGTCGGCCGGCCTAGTTGGCGTTGCCTAATGTTTTTTTTTTTTTTCAAGCGCGTCCACGAAAGAACTTGATATTACTTGGGAATGTAAATTGGAACCCTTCGACGTGGTTCTGTATGCCAGAGGTGCTTCTGATACGTCTGTTTCCAGCAGTAAATAGAGGAATTTCGAGTCCAGCGACGCACACATGCCCGCAGGTCGGCCGGCCTAGTTGGCGTTGCCTAATGTTTTTTTTTTTTTCAAGCGCGTCCACGAAAGAACTTGACATTACTTGGGAATGTAAATTGGAACCCTTCGACGTGGTTCTGTATGCCAGAGATGCTTCTGATGCGTCTGTTTCCAGCAGTAAATAGAGAAATTTCGAGTCCAGCGACGCGCACATGCCCGCAGGTCGGCCGGCCTAGTTGGCGTTGCCTAATGTTTTTTTTTTTTTTTTTCAAGCGCGTCCACGAAAGAACTTGATATTACTTGGGAATGTAAATTGGAACCCTTCGACGTGGTTCTGTATGCCAGAGATGCTTCTGATGCGTCTGTTTCCAGCAGTAAATAGATTAATTTCGAGTCCAGCGACGCGCACATGCCCGCAGGTCGGCCGGCCTAGTTGGCGTTGCCTAATGTTTTTGTTTTTTTGTTTTTTTTTTCAAGCGCGTCCACGAAAGAACTTGATATTACATGGGAATGTAAATTGGAACCCTTCGACGTGGTTCTGTATGCCAGAGATGCTTCTGATGCGTCTGTTTCCAGCAGTAAATAGAGAAATTTCGAGTCCAGCGACGCGCACATGCCCGCAGGTCGGCCGGCCTAGTTGGCGTTGCCTAATGTTTTTTTTTTTTTTCAAGCGCGTCCACGAAAGAACTTGATATTACTTGGGAATGTAAATTGGAACCCTTCGACGTGGTTCTGTATGCCAGAGATGCTCCTGATGCGTCTGTTTCCAGCAGTAAATAGAGAAAATTCGAGTCCAGCGACGCGCACATGCCCGCAGGTCGGCCGGCCTAGTTGGCGTTGCCTTATGTTTTTTTTTTTTTTTCAAGCGCGTCCACGAAAGAACTTGATATTACTTGGGAATGTAAATTGGAACCCTTCGACGTGGTTCTGTATGACAGAGATGCTTCTGATGCGTCTGTTTCCAGCAGTAAATAGAGGAATTTCGAGTCCAGCGACGCGCGCATGCCCGCAGGTCGGCCGGCCTAGTTGGCGTTGCCTAATTTTTTTTTTTTTTTCAAGCGCGTCCACGAAAGAACTTGATATTACTTGGGAATGTAAATTGGAACCCTTCGACGTGGTTCTGTATGCCAGAGATGCTTCTGATGCGTCTGTTTCCAGCAGTAAATAGAGAAATTTCGAGTCCAGCGACGCGCACATGCCCGCAGGTCGGCCGGCCTAGTTGGCGTTGCCTAATGTTTTTTTTTTTTTTTCAAGCGCGTCCACGAAAGAACTTGATATTACTTGGGAATGTAAATTGGAACCCTTCGACGTGGTTCTGTATGCCAGAGGTGCTTCTGATACGTCTGTTTCCAGCAGTAAATAGAGGAATTTCGAGTCCAGCGACGCACACATGCCCGCAGGTCGGCCGGCCTAGTTGGCGTTGCCTAATGTTTTTTTTTTTTCAAGCGCGTCCACGAAAGAACTTGACATTACTTGGGAATGTAAATTGGAACCCTTCGACGTGGTTCTGTATGCCAGAGATGCTTCTGATGCGTCTGTTTCCAGCAGTAAATAGAGAAATTTCGAGTCCAGCGACGCGCACATGCCCGCAGGTCGGCCGGCCTAGTTGGCGTTGCCTAATGTTTTTTTTTTTTTTTTCAAGCGCGTCCACGAAAGAACTTGATATTACTTGGGAATGTAAATTGGAACCCTTCGACGTGGTTCTGTATGCCAGAGATGCTTCTGATGCGTCTGTTTCCAGCAGTAAATAGAGGAATTTCGAGTCCAGCGACGCGCACATGCCCGCAGGTCGGCCGGCCTAGTTGGCGTTGCCTAATGTTTTTGTTTTTTGTTTTTTTTTCAAGCGCGTCCACGAAAGAACTTGATATTACATGGGAATGTAAATTGGAACCCTTCGACGTGGTTCTGTATGCCAGAGATGCTTCTGATGCGTCTGTTTCCAGCAGTAAATAGAGAAATTTCGAGTCCAGCGACGCGCACATGCCCGCAGGTCGGCCGGCCTAGTTGGCGTTGCCTAATGTTTTTTTTTTTTTTTTTCAAGCGCGTCCACGAAAGAACTTGATATTACTTGGGAATGTAAATTGGAACCCTTCGACGTGGTTCTGTATGCCAGAGATGCTCCTGATGCGTCTGTTTCCAGCAGTAAATAGAGAAAATTCGAGTCCAGCGACGCGCACATGCCCGCAGGTCGGCCGGCCTAGTTGGCGTTGCCTTATGTTTTTTTTTTTTTTTTTTTTCAAGCGCGTCCACGAAAGAACTTGATATTACTTGGGAATGTAAATTGGAACCCTTCGACGTGGTTCTGTATGACAGAGATGCTTCTGATGCGTCTGTTTCCAGCAGTAAATAGAGGAATTTCGAGTCCAGCGACGCGCGCATGCCCGCAGGTCGGCCGGCCTAGTTGGCGTTGCCTAATTTTTTTTTTTTTTCAAGCGCGTCCACGAAAGAACTTGATATTACTTGGGAATGTAAATTGGAACCCTTCGACGTGGTTCTGTATGCCAGAGATGCTTCTGATGCGTCTGTTTCCAGCAGTAAATAGAGAAATTTCGAGTCCAGCGACGCGCACATGCCCGCAGGTCGGCCGGCCTAGTTGGCGTTGCCTAATGTTTTTTTTTTTTTTTTTCAAGCGCGTCCACGAAAGAACTTGATATTACTTGGGAATGTAAATTGGAACCCTTCGACGTGGTTCTGTATGCCAGAGATGCTTCTGATGCGTCTGTTTCCAGCAGTAAATAGAGGAATTTCGAGTCCAGCGACGCGCAACTGCCTGCAGGTCGCCCGGCCTAGTTGGCGTTGCCTAATGTTTTTTTTTTTTTTTTCAAGCGCGTCCACGAAAGAACTTGATATTACTTGGGAATGTAAATTGGAACCCTTCGATGTGGTTCTGTATGCCAGAGATGCTTCTGATGCGTCTGTTTCCAGCAGTAAATAGAGGAATTTCGAGTCCAGCGACGCGCACATGCCCGCAGGTCGGCCGGCCTAGTTGGCGTTGCCTAATGTTTTTTTTTTTTTCAAGCGCGTCCACGAAAGAACTTGATATTACTTGGGAATGTAAATTGGAACCCTTCGACGTGGTTCTGTATGCCAGAGATGCTTCTGATGCGTCTGTTTCCAGCAGTAAATAGAGGAATTTCGAGTCCAGCGACGCGCACATGCCCGCAGGTCGGCCGGCCTAGTTGGCGTTGCCTAATGTTTTTTTTTTTTTTTTCAAGCGCGTCCACGAAAGAACTTGATATTACTTGGGAATGTAAATTGGAACCCTTCGACGTGGTTCTGTATGCCAGAGATGCTTCTGATGCGTCTGTTTCCAGCAGTAAATAGAGGAATTTCGAGTCCAGCGACGCGCACATGCCCGCAGGTCGGCCGGCCTAGTTGGCGTTGCCTAATGTTTTTTTTTTTTTCAAGCGCGTCCACGAAAGAACTTGATATTACTTGGGAATGTAAATTGGAACCCTTCGACGTGGTTCTGTATGCCAGAGATGCTTCTGATGCGTCTGTTTCCCGCAGTAAATAGAGGAATTTCGAGTCCAGCGACGCGCACATGCCCGCAGGTCGGCCGGCCTAGTTGGCGTTACCTAATGTTTTTTTTTTTTTTTTTAAGCGCGTCCACGAAAGAACTTGATATTACTTGGGAATGTAAATTGGAACCCTTCGACGTGGTTCTGTATGCCAGAGATGCTTCTGATGCGTCTGTTTCCAGCAGTAAATAGAGAAATTTCGAGTCCAGCGACGCGCACATGCCCGCAGGTCGGCCGGCCTAGTTGGCGTTGCCTAATGTTTTTTTTTTGTTTTTTTTCAAGCGCGTCCACGAAAGAACTTGATATTACTTGGGAATGTAAATTGGAACCCTTCGACGTGGTTCTGTATGCCAGAGATGCTTCTGATGCGTCTGTTTCCAGCAGTAAATAGAGGAATTTCGATTCCAGCGACGCGCACATGCCCGCAGGTCGGCCGGCCTAGTTGGCGTTGCCTAATGTTTTTTTTTTTTTTTTCAAGCGCGTCCACGAAAGAACTTGATATTACTTGGGAATGTAAATTGGAACCCTTCGACGTGGTTCTGTATGCCAGAGATGCTTCTGATGCGTCTGTTTCCAGCAGTAAATAGAGAAATTTCGAGTCCAGCGACGCGCACATGCCCGCAGGTCGGCCGGCCTAGTTGGCGTTGCCTAATGTTTTTTTTTTTTTTTTTTTTCAAGCGCGTCCACGAAAGAACTTGATATTACTTGGGAATGTAAATTGGAACCCTTCGACGTGGTTCTGTATGCCAGAGATGCTTCTGATACGTCTGTTTCCAGCAGTAAATAGAGGAATTTCGAGTCCAGCGCCGCACACATGCCCGCAGGTCGGCCGGCCTAGTTGGCGTTGCCTAATGTTTTTTTTTTTTTTTTTCAAGCGCGTCCACGAAAGAACTTGATATTACTTGGGAATGTAAATTGGAACCCTTCGACGTGGTTCTGTATGCCAGAGATGCTTCTGATGCGTCTGTTTCCAGCAGTAAATAGAGAAATTTCGAGTACAGCGACGCGCACATGCCCGCAGGTCGGCCGGCCTATTTGGCGTTGCCTAATGTTTTTTTTTTTTTTTTCAAGCGCGTCCACGAAAGAACTTGATATTACTTGGGAATGTAAATTGGAACCCTTCGACGTGGTTCTGTATGCCAGAGATGCTTCTGATGCGTCTGTTTCCAGCAGTAAATAGAGGAATTTCGAGTCCAGCGACGCGCACATGCCCGCAGGTCGGCCGGCCTAGTTGGCGTTGCCTAATGTTTTTGTTTTTTTGTTTTTTTTTCAAGCGCGTCCACGAAAGAACTTGATATTACTTGGGAATGTAAATTGGAACCCTTCGACGTGGTTCTGTATGCCAGAGATGCTTCTGATGCGTCTGTTTCCAGCAGTAAATAGAGAAATTTCGAGTCCAGCGCCGCACACATGCCCGCAGGTCGGCCGGCCTAGTTGGCGTTGCCTAATGTTTTTTTTTTTTTTTTCAAGCGCGTCCACGAAAGAACTTGATATTACTTGGGAATGTAAATTGGAACCCTTCTACGTGGTTCTGTATGCCAGAGATGCTTCTGATGCGTCTGTTTCCAGCAGTAAATAGAGAAATTTCGAGTCCAGCGACGCGCACATGCCCGCAGGTCGGCCGGCCTATTTGGCGTTGCCTAATGTTTTTTTTTTTTTTCAAGCGCGTCCACGAAAGAACTTGATATTACTTGGGAATGTAAATTGGAACCCTTCGACGTGGTTCTGTATGCCAGAGATGCTTCTGATGCGTCTGTTTCCAGCAGTAAATAGAGGAATTTCGAGTCCAGCGACGCACACATGCCCGCAGGTCGGCCGGCCTAGTTGGCGTTGCCTAATGTTTTTTTTTTTTTTTCAAGCGCGTCCACGAAAGAACTTGATATTACTTGGGAATGTAAATTGGAACCCTTCGACGTGGTTCTGTATGCCAGAGATGCTTCTGATGCGTCTGTTTCCAGCAGTAAATAGAGAAATTTCGAGTCCAGCGACGCGCACATGCCCGCAGGTCGGCCGGCCTAGTTGGCGTTGCCTTGTGTTTTTTTTTTTTTTTTCAAGCGCGTCCACGAAAGAACTTGATATTACTTGGGAATGTAAATTGGAACCCTTCGACGTGGTTCTGTATGCCAGAGATGCTTCTGATGCGTCTGTTTCCAGCAGTAAATAGAGGAATTTCGAGTCCAGCGACGCGCACATGCCCGCAGGTCGGCCGGCCTAGTTGGCGTTGCCTAATGTTTTTTTTTTTTCAAGCGCGTCCACGAAAGAACTTGATATTACTTGGGAATGTAAATTGGAACCCTTCGACGTGGTTCTGTATGCCAGAGATGCTTCTGATGCGTCTGTTTCCAGCAGTAAATAGAGGAATTTCGAGTCCAGCGACGCGCACATGCCCGCAGGTCGGCCGGCCTAGTTGGCGTTGCCTAATGTTTTTTTTTTTTTTTTTCAAGCGCGTCCACGAAATAACTTGATATTACTTGGGAATGTAAATTGGAACCCTTCGACGTGGTTCTGTATGCCAGAGATGCTTCTGATGTTTCTGTTTCCAGCAGTAAATAGAGAAATTTCGAGTCCAGCGACGCGCACATGCCCGCAGGTCGGCCGGCCTAGTTGGCGTTGCCTTATGTTTTTTTTTTTTTTTTCAAGCGCGTCCACGAAAGAACTTGATATTACTTGGGAATGTAAATTGGAACCCTTCGACGTGGTTCTGTATGACAGAGATGCTTCTGATGCGTCTGTTTCCAGCAGTAAATAGAGGAATTTCGAGTCCAGCGACGCGCGCATGCCCGCAGGTCGGCCGGCCTAGTTGGCGTTGCCTAATTTTTTTTTTTTTCAAGCGCGTCCACGAAAGAACTTGATATTACTTGGGAATGTAAATTGGAACCCTTCGACGTGGTTCTGTATGCCAGAGATGCTTCTGATGCGTCTGTTTCCAGCAGTAAATAGAGGAATTTCGAGTCCAGCGACGCGCACATGCCCGCAGGTCGGCCGGCCTAGTTGGCGTTGCCTAATGTTTTTTTTTTTTTTTCAAGCGCGTCCACGAAAGAACTTGATATTACTTGGGAATGTAAATTGGAACCCTTCGACGTGGTTCTGTATGCCAGAGATGCTTCTGATGCGTCTGTTTCCAGCAGTAAATAGAGGAATTTCGAGTCCAGCGACGCGCACATGCCCGCAGGTCGGCCGGCCTAGTTGGCGTTGCCTAATGTTTTTTTTTTTTTTTTTTTTTTTTTCAAGCGCGTCCACGAAAGAACTTGATATTACTTGGGAATGTAAATTGGAACCCTTCGACGTGGTTCTGTATGCCAGAGATGCTTCTGATGCGTCTGTTTCCAGCAGTAAATAGATAAATTTCGAGTCCAGCGACGCGCACATGCCCGCAGGTCGGCCGGCCTAGTTGGCGTTGCCTAATGTTTTTTTTTTTTTTCAAGCGCGTCCACGAAAGAACTTGATATTACTTGGGAATGTAAATTGGAACCCTTCGACGTGGTTCTGTATGCCAGAGATGCTTCTGATGCGTCTGTTTCCAGCAGTAAATAGAGAAATTTCGAGTCCAGCGACGTGCACATGCCCGCAGGTCGGCCGGCCTAGTTGGCGTTGCCTAATGTTTTTTTTTTGTTTTTTTTTCAAGCGCGTCCACGAAAGAACTTGATATTACTTGGGAATGTAAATTGGAACCCTTCGACGTGGTTCTGAATGCCAGAGATGCTTCTGATGCGTCTGTTTCCAGCAGTAAATAGAGGAATTTCGATTCCAGCGACGCGCACATGCCAGCAGGTCGGCCGGCCTAGTTGGCGTTGCCTAATGTTTTTTTTTTTTTTTCAAGCGCGTCCACGAAAGAACTTGATATTACTTGGGAATGTAAATTGGAACCCTTCGACGTGGTTCTGTATGCCAGAGATGCTTCTGATGCGTCTGTTTCCAGCAGTAAATAGAGAAATTTCGAGTCCAGCGACGCGCACATGCCCGCAGGTCGGCCGGCCGAGTTGGCGTTGCCTAATGTTTTTTTTTTTTTTCAAGCGCGTCCACGAAAGAACTTGATATTACTTGGGAATGTAAATTGGAACCCTTCGACGTGGTTCTGTATGCCAGAGATGCTTCTGATACGTCTGTTTCCAGCAGTAAATAGAGGAATTTCGAGTCCAGCGACGCGCACATGCCCGCAGGTCGGCCGGCCTATTTGGCGTTGCCTAATGTTTTTTTTTTTTTTTTTTCAAGCGCGTCCACGAAAGAACTTGATATTACTTGGGAATGTAAATTGGAACCCTTCGACGTGGTTCTGTATGCCAGAGATGCTTCTGATGCGTCTGTTTCCAGCAGTAAATAGAGGAATTTCGAGTCCAGCGACGCGCACATGCCCGCAGGTCGGCCGGCCTAGTTGGCGTTGCCTAATGTTTTTGTTTTTTTGTTTTTTTTTTCAAGCGCGTCAACGAAAGAACTTGATATTACTTGGGAATGTAAATTGGAACCCTTCGACGTGGTTCTGTATGCCAGAGATGCTTCTGATGCGTCTGTTTCCAGCAGTAAATAGAGGAATTTCGAGTCCAGCGACGCACACATGCCCGCAGGTCGGCCGGCCTAGTTGGCGTTGCCTAATGTTTTTTTTTTTTTTCAAGCGCGTCCACGAAAGAACTTGATATTACTTGGGAATGTAAATTGGAACCCTTCGACGTGGTTCTGTATGCCAGAGATGCTTCTGATGCGTCTGTTTCCAGCAGTAAATAGAGAAATTTCGAGTCCAGCGACGCGCACATGCCCGCAGGTCGGCCGGCCTAGTTAGCGTTGCCTAATGTTTTTTTTTTTTTTTTCAAGCGCGTCCACGAAAGAACTTGATATTACTTGGGAATGTAAATTGGAACCCTTCGACGTGGTTCTGTATGCCAGAGATGCTTCTGATGCGTCTGTTTCCAGCAGTAAATAGAGGAATTTCGAGTCCAGCGACGCGCACATGCCCGCAGGTCGGCCGGCCTAGTTGGCGTTGCCTAATGTTTTTGTTTTTTTGTTTTTTTTTTTCAAGCGCGTCCACGAAAGAACTTGATATTACTTGGGAATGTAAATTGGAACCCTTCGACGTGGTTCTGTATGCCAGAGATGCTTCTGATGCGTCTGTTTCCAGCAGTAAATAGAGAAATTTCGAGTCCAGCGACGCGCACATGCCCGCAGGTCGGCCGGCCTAGTTGGCGTTGCCTAATGTTTTTTTTTTTTTTTTCAAGCGCGTCCACGAAAGAACTTGATATTACTTGGGAATGTAAATTGGAACCCTTCGACGTGGTTCTGTATGCCAGAGATGCTTCTGATGCGTCTGTTTCCAGCAGTAAATAGAGAAATTTCGAGTCCAGCGACGCGCACATTGCCGCAGGTCGGCCGGCCTAGTTGGCGTTGCCTTATGTTTTTTTTTTTTTTTTGAAGCGCGTCCACGAAAGAACTTGATATTACTTGGGAATGTAAATTGGAACCCTTCGACGTGGTTCTGTATGACAGAGATGCTTCTGATGCGTCTGTTTCCAGCAGTAAATAGAGGAATTTCGAGTCCAGCGACGCGCGCATGCCCGCAGGTCGGCCGGCCTAGTTGGCGTTGCCTAATTTTTTTTTTTTTTCAAGCGCGTCCACGAAAGAACTTGATATTACTAGGGAATGTAAATTGGAACCCTTCGACGTGGTTCTGTAAGCCAGAGATGCTTCTGATGCGTCTGTTTCCAGCAGTAAATAGAGAAATTTCGAGTCCAGCGACGCGCACATGCCCGCAGGTCGGCCGGCCTAGTTGCGTTGCCTAATGTTTTTTTTTTTCAAGCGCGTCCACGAAAGAACTTGATATTACTTGGAAATGTAAATTGGAACCCTTCGACGTGGTTCTGTATGCCAGAGATGCTTCTGATGCGTCTGTTTCCAGCAGTAAATAGAGAAATTTCGAGTCCAGCGACGCGCACATGCCCGCAGGTCGGCCGGCCTAGTTGGCGTTGCCTAATGTTTTTTTTTTTTTTTTTTTCAAGCGCGTCCACGAAAGAACTTGATATTACTTGGGAATGTAAATTGGAACCCTTCGACGTGGTTCTGTATGCCAGAGGTGCTTCTGATACGTCTGTTTCCAGCAGTAAATAGAGGAATTTCGAGTCCAGCGACGCACACATGCCCGCAGGTCGGCCGGCCTAGTTGGCGTTGCCTAATGTTTTTTTTTTTTTTTTCAAGCGCGTCCACGAAAGAACTTGATATTACTTGGGAATGTAAATTGGAACCCTTCGACGTGGTTCTGTATGCCAGAGATGCTTCTGATGCGTCTGTTTCCAGCAGTAAATAGAGGAATTTCGAGTCCAGCGACGCGCACATGCCCGCAGGTCGGCCGGCCTAGTTGGCGTTGCCTAATGTTTTTGTTTTTTTGTTTTTTTTTTCAAGCGCGTCCACGAAAGAACTTGATATTACTTGGGAATGTAAATTGGAACCCTTCGACGTGGTTCTGTATGCCAGAGATGCTTCTGATGCGTCTGTTTCCAGCAGTAAATAGAGAAATTTCGAGTCCAGCGACGCGCACATGCCCGCAGGTCGGCCGGCCTAGTTGGCGTTGCCTAATGTTTGTTTTTTTTTTTTTTTTCAAGCGCGTCCACGAAAGAACTTGATATTACTTGGGAATGTAAATTGGAACCCTTCGACGTGGTTCTGTATGCCAGAGATGCTTCTGATACGTCTGTTTCCAGCAGTAAATAGAGGAATTTCGAGTCCAGCGCCGCACACATGCCCGCAGGTCGGCCGGCCTAGTTGGCGTTGCCTAATGTTTTTTTTTTTTTTTTTCAAGCGCGTCCACGAAAGAACTTGATATTACTTGGGAATGTAAATTGGAACCCTTCGACGTGGTTCTGTATGCCAGAGATGCTTCTGATGCGTCTGTTTCCAGCAGTAAATAGAGAAATTTCGAGTACAGCGACGCGCACATGCCCGCAGGTCGGCCGGCCTATTTGGCGTTGCCTAATGTTTTTTTTTTTTTTTTCAAGCGCGTCCACGAAAGAACTTGATATTACTTGGGAATGTAAATTGGAACCCTTCGACGTGGTTCTGTATGCCAGAGATGCTTCTGATGCGTCTGTTTCCAGCAGTAAATAGAGGAATTTCGAGTCCAGCGACGCGCACATGCCCGCAGGTCGGCCGGCCTAGTTGGCGTTGCCTAATGTTTTTGTTTTTTTGTTTTTTTTTCAAGCGCGTCCACGAAAGAACTTGATATTACTTGGGAATGTAAATTGGAACCCTTCGACGTGGTTCTGTATGCCAGAGATGCTTCTGATGCGTCTGTTTCCAGCAGTAAATAGAGAAATTTCGAGTCCAGCGCCGCACACATGCCCGCAGGTCGGCCGGCCTAGTTGGCGTTGCCTAATGTTTTTTTGTTTTTTTTCAAGCGCGTCCACGAAAGAACTTGATATTACTTGGGAATGTAAATTGGAACCCTTCTACGTGGTTCTGTATGCCAGAGATGCTTCTGATGCGTCTGTTTCCAGCAGTAAATAGAGAAATTTCGAGTCCAGCGACGCGCACATGCCCGCAGGTCGGCCGGCCTATTTGGCGTTGCCTAATGTTTTTTTTTTTTTTCAAGCGCGTCCACGAAAGAACTTGATATTACTTGGGAATGTAAATTGGAACCCTTCGACGTGGTTCTGTATGCCAGAGATGCTTCTGATGCGTCTGTTTCCAGCAGTAAATAGAGGAATTTCGAGTCCAGCGACGCACACATGCCCGCAGGTCGGCCGGCCTAGTTGGCGTTGCCTAATGTTTTTTTTTTTTTTTCAAGCGCGTCCACGAAAGAACTTGATATTACTTGGGAATGTAAATTGGAACCCTTCGACGTGGTTCTGTATGCCAGAGATGCTTCTGATGCGTCTGTTTCCAGCAGTAAATAGAGAAATTTCGAGTCCAGCGACGCGCACATGCCCGCAGGTCGGCCGGCCTAGTTGGCGTTGCCTTGTGTTTTTTTTTTTTTTTTTTCAAGCGCGTCCACGAAAGAACTTGATATTACTTGGGAATGTAAATTGGAACCCTTCGACGTGGTTCTGTATGCCAGAGATGCTTCTGATGCGTCTGTTTCCAGCAGTAAATAGAGGAATTTCGAGTCCAGCGACGCGCACATGCCCGCAGGTCGGCCGGCCTAGTTGGCGTTGCCTAATGTTTTTTTTTTTTCAAGCGCGTCCACGAAAGAACTTGATATTACTTGGGAATGTAAATTGGAACCCTTCGACGTGGTTCTGTATGCCAGAGATGCTTCTGATGCGTCTGTTTCCAGCAGTAAATAGAGGAATTTCGAGTCCAGCGACGCGCACATGCCCGCAGGTCGGCCGGCCTAGTTGGCGTTGCCTAATGTTTTTTTTTTTTTTTTTCAAGCGCGTCCACGAAATAACTTGATATTACTTGGGAATGTAAATTGGAACCCTTCGACGTGGTTCTGTATGCCAGAGATGCTTCTGATGTTTCTGTTTCCAGCAGTAAATAGAGAAATTTCGAGTCCAGCGACGCGCACATGCCCGCAGGTCGGCCGGCCTAGTTGGCGTTGCCTTATGTTTTTTTTTTTTTTTTCAAGCGCGTCCACGAAAGAACTTGATATTACTTGGGAATGTAAATTGGAACCCTTCGACGTGGTTCTGTATGACAGAGATGCTTCTGATGCGTCTGTTTCCAGCAGTAAATAGAGGAATTTCGAGTCCAGCGACGCGCGCATGCCCGCAGGTCGGCCGGCCTAGTTGGCGTTGCCTAATTTTTTTTTTTTTCAAGCGCGTCCACGAAAGAACTTGATATTACTTGGGAATGTAAATTGGAACCCTTCGACGTGGTTCTGTATGCCAGAGATGCTTCTGATGCGTCTGTTTCCAGCAGTAAATAGAGGAATTTCGAGTCCAGCGACGCGCACATGCCCGCAGGTCGGCCGGCCTAGTTGGCGTTGCCTAATGTTTTTTTTTTTTTTCAAGCGCGTCCACGAAAGAACTTGATATTACTTGGGAATGTAAATTGGAACCCTTCGACGTGGTTCTGTATGCCAGAGATGCTTCTGATGCGTCTGTTTCCAGCAGTAAATAGAGGAATTTCGAGTCCAGCGACGCGCACATGCCCGCAGGTCGGCCGGCCTAGTTGGCGTTGCCTAATGTTTTTTTTTTTTTTTTTTTTTTTCAAGCGCGTCCACGAAAGAACTTGATATTACTTGGGAATGTAAATTGGAACCCTTCGACGTGGTTCTGTATGCCAGAGATGCTTCTGATGCGTCTGTTTCCAGCAGTAAATAGATAAATTTCGAGTCCAGCGACGCGCACATGCCCGCAGGTCGGCCGGCCTAGTTGGCGTTGCCTAATGTTTTTTTTTTTTTTCAAGCGCGTCCACGAAAGAACTTGATATTACTTGGGAATGTAAATTGGAACCCTTCGACGTGGTTCTGTATGCCAGAGATGCTTCTGATGCGTCTGTTTCCAGCAGTAAATAGAGAAATTTCGAGTCCAGCGACGTGCACATGCCCGCAGGTCGGCCGGCCTAGTTGGCGTTGCCTAATGTTTTTTTTTTGTTTTTTTTTCAAGCGCGTCCACGAAAGAACTTGATATTACTTGGGAATGTAAATTGGAACCCTTCGACGTGGTTCTGAATGCCAGAGATGCTTCTGATGCGTCTGTTTCCAGCAGTAAATAGAGGAATTTCGATTCCAGCGACGCGCACATGCCAGCAGGTCGGCCGGCCTAGTTGGCGTTGCCTAATGTTTTTTTTTTTTTTTTCAAGCGCGTCCACGAAAGAACTTGATATTACTTGGGAATGTAAATTGGAACCCTTCGACGTGGTTCTGTATGCCAGAGATGCTTCTGATGCGTCTGTTTCCAGCAGTAAATAGAGAAATTTCGAGTCCAGCGACGCGCACATGCCCGCAGGTCGGCCGGCCGAGTTGGCGTTGCCTAATGTTTTTTTTTTTTTTCAAGCGCGTCCACGAAAGAACTTGATATTACTTGGGAATGTAAATTGGAACCCTTCGACGTGGTTCTGTATGCCAGAGATGCTTCTGATACGTCTGTTTCCAGCAGTAAATAGAGGAATTTCGAGTCCAGCGACGCGCACATGCCCGCAGGTCGGCCGGCCTATTTGGCGTTGCCTAATGTTTTTTTTTTTTTTTTTTTCAAGCGCGTCCACGAAAGAACTTGATATTACTTGGGAATGTAAATTGGAACCCTTCGACGTGGTTCTGTATGCCAGAGATGCTTCTGATGCGTCTGTTTCCAGCAGTAAATAGAGGAATTTCGAGTCCAGCGACGCGCACATGCCCGCAGGTCGGCCGGCCTAGTTGGCGTTGCCTAATGTTTTTGTTTTTTTGTTTTTTTTTTCAAGCGCGTCAACGAAAGAACTTGATATTACTTGGGAATGTAAATTGGAACCCTTCGACGTGGTTCTGTATGCCAGAGATGCTTCTGATGCGTCTGTTTCCAGCAGTAAATAGAGGAATTTCGAGTCCAGCGACGCACACATGCCCGCAGGTCGGCCGGCCTAGTTGGCGTTGCCTAATGTTTTTTTTTTTTTTTCAAGCGCGTCCACGAAAGAACTTGATATTACTTGGGAATGTAAATTGGAACCCTTCGACGTGGTTCTGTATGCCAGAGATGCTTCTGATGCGTCTGTTTCCAGCAGTAAATAGAGAAATTTCGAGTCCAGCGACGCGCACATGCCCGCAGGTCGGCCGGCCTAGTTAGCGTTGCCTAATGTTTTTTTTTTTTTTTTCAAGCGCGTCCACGAAAGAACTTGATATTACTTGGGAATGTAAATTGGAACCCTTCGACGTGGTTCTGTATGCCAGAGATGCTTCTGATGCGTCTGTTTCCAGCAGTAAATAGAGGAATTTCGAGTCCAGCGACGCGCACATGCCCGCAGGTCGGCCGGCCTAGTTGGCGTTGCCTAATGTTTTTGTTTTTTTGTTTTTTTTTTTCAAGCGCGTCCACGAAAGAACTTGATATTACTTGGGAATGTAAATTGGAACCCTTCGACGTGGTTCTGTATGCCAGAGATGCTTCTGATGCGTCTGTTTCCAGCAGTAAATAGAGAAATTTCGTGTCCAGCGACGCGCACATGCCCGCAGGTCGGCCGGCCTAGTTGGCGTTGCCTAATGTTTTTTTTTTTTTTTTTCAAGCGCGTCCACGAAAGAACTTGATATTACTTGGGAATGTAAATTGGAACCCTTCGACGTGGTTCTGTATGCCAGAGATGCTTCTGATGCGTCTGTTTCCAGCAGTAAATAGAGAAATTTCGAGTCCAGCGACGCGCACATGCCCGCAGGTCGGCCGGCCTAGTTGGCGTTGCCTTATGTTTTTTTTTTTTTTTGAAGCGCGTCCACGAAAGAACTTGATATTACTTGGGAATGTAAATTGGAACCCTTCGACGTGGTTCTGTATGACAGAGATGCTTCTGATGCGTCTGTTTCCAGCAGTAAATAGAGGAATTTCGAGTCCAGCGACGCGCGCATGCCCGCAGGTCGGCCGGCCTAGTTGGCGTTGCCTAATTTTTTTTTTTTTTCAAGCGCGTCCACGAAAGAACTTGATATTACTTGGGAATGTAAATTGGAACCCTTCGACGTGGTTCTGTAAGCCAGAGATGCTTCTGATGCGTCTGTTTCCAGCAGTAAATAGAGAAATTTCGAGTCCAGCGACGCGCACATGCCCGCAGGTCGGCCGGCCTAGTTGCGTTGCCTAATGTTTTTTTTTTTCAAGCGCGTCCACGAAAGAACTTGATATTACTTGGGAATGTAAATTGGAACCCTTCGACGTGGTTCTGTATGCCAGAGATGCTTCTGATGCGTCTGTTTCCAGCAGTAAATAGAGAAATTTCGAGTCCAGCGACGCGCACATGCCCGCAGGTCGGCCGGCCTAGTTGGCGTTGCCTAATGTTTTTTTTTTTTTTTCAAGCGCGTCCACGAAAGAACTTGATATTACTTGGGAATGTAAATTGGAACCCTTCGACGTGGTTCTGTATGCCACAGATGCTTCTGATGCGTCTGTTTCCAGCAGTAAATAGAGGAATTTCGAGTCCAGCGACGCGCACATGCCCGCAGGTCGGCCGGCCTAGTTGGCGTTGCCTAATGTTTTTTTTTTTTTTTTTCAAGCGCGTCCACGAAAGAACTTGATATTACTTGGGAATGTAAATTGGAACCCTTCGACGTGGTTCTGTATGCCAGAGATGCTTCTGATGCGTCTGTTTCCAGCAGTAAATAGAGGAATTTCGAGTCCAGCGACGCGCACATGCCCGCAGGTCGGCCGGCCTAGTTGGCGTTGCCTAATGTTTTTGTTTTTTTGTTTTTTTTTTCAAGCGCGTCCACGAAAGAACTTGATATTACTTGGGAATGTAAATTGGAACCCTTCGACGTGGTTCTGTATGCCAGAGATGCTTCTGATGCGTCTGTTTCCAGCAGTAAATAGAGAAATTTCGAGTCCAGCGACGCGCACATGCCCGCAGGTCGGCCGGCCTAGTTGGCGTTGCCTAATGTTTTTTTTTTTTTCAAGCGCGTCCACGAAAGAACTTGATATTACTTGGGAATGTAAATTGGAACCCTTCGACGTGGTTCTGTATGACAGAGATGCTTCTGATGCGTCTGTTTCCAGCAGTAAATAGAGGAATTTCGAGTCCAGCGACGCGCGCATGCCCGCAGGTCGGCCGGCCTAGTTGGCGTTGCCTAATTTTTTTTTTCAAGCGCGTCCACGAAAGAACTTGATATTACTTGGGAATGTAAATTGGAACCCTTCGACGTGGTTCTGTATGCCAGAGATGCTTCTGATGCGTCTGTTTCCAGCAGTAAATAGAGAAATTTCGAGTCCAGCGACGCGCACATGCCCGCAGGTCGGCCGGCCTAGTTGGCGTTGCCTAATGTTTTTTTTTTTTTTTCAAGCGCGTCCACGAAAGAACTTGATATTACTTGGGAATGTAAATTGGAACCCTTCGACGTGGTTCTGTATGCCAGAGATGCTTCTGATGCGTCTGTTTCCAGCAGTAAATAGAGGAATTTCGAGTCCAGCGACGCGCAACTGCCTGCAGGTCGCCCGGCCTAGTTGGCGTTGCCTAATGTTTTTTTTTTTTTTTCAAGCGCGTCCACGAAAGAACTTGATATTACTTGGGAATGTAAATTGGAACCCTTCGATGTGGTTCTGTATGCCAGAGATGCTTCTGATGCGTCTGTTTCCAGCAGTAAATAGAGGAATTTCGAGTCCAGCGACGCGCACATGCCCGCAGGTCGGCCGGCCTAGTTGGCGTTGCCTAATGTTTTTTTTTTTTTTTCAAGCGCGTCCACGAAAGAACTTGATATTACTTGGGAATGTAAATTGGAACCCTTCGACGTGGTTCTGTATGCCAGAGATGCTTCTGATGCGTCTGTTTCCAGCAGTAAATAGAGGAAATTCGAGTCCAGCGACGCGCACATGCCCGCAGGTCGGCCGGCCTAGTTGGCGTTGCCTAATGTTTTTTTTTTTCAAGCGCGTCCACGAAAGAACTTGATATTACTTGGGAATGTAAATTGGAACCCTTCGACGTGGTTCTGTATGCCAGAGATGCTTCTGATGCGTCTGTTTCCAGCAGTAAATAGAGGAATTTCGAGTCCAGCGACGCGCACATGCCCGCAGGTCGGCCGGCCTAGTTGGCGTTGCCTAATGTTTTTTTTTTTTTTTTCAAGCGCGTCCACGAAAGAACTTGATATTACTTGGGAATGTAAATTGGAACCCTTCGACGTGGTTCTGTATGCCAGAGATGCTTCTGATGCGTCTGTTTCCAGCAGTAAATAGAGAAATTTCGAGTCCAGCGACGCGCACATGCCCGCAGGTCGGCCGGCCTAGTTGGCGTTGCCTAATGTTTTTTTTTTTTTTCAAGCGCGTCCACGAAAGAACTTGATATTACTTGGGAATGTAAATTGGAACCCTTCGACGTGGTTCTGTATGCCAGAGATGCTTCTGATGCGTCTGTTTCCAGCAGTAAATAGAGAAATTTCGAGTCCAGCAACGCGCACATGCCCGCAGGTCGGCCGGCCTAGTTGGCGTTGCCTAATGTTTTTTTTTTTTTTTTTTCAAGCGCGTCCACGAAAGAACTTGATATTACTTGGGAATGTAAATTGGAACCCTTCGACGTGGTTCTGTATGCCAGAGATGCTTCTGATGCGTCTGTTTCCAGCAGTAAATAGAGAAATTTCGAGTCCAGCGACGCGCACATGCCCGCAGGTCGGCCGGCCTAGTTGGCGTTGCCTAATGTTTTTTTTTTTTTTCAAGCGCGTCCACGAAAGAACTTGATATTACTTGGGAATGTAAATTGGAACCCTTCGACGTGGTTCTGTATGCCAGAGATGCTTCTGATACGTCTGTTTCCAGCAGTAAATAGAGGAATTTCGAGTCCAGCGACGCACACATGCCCGCAGGTCGGCCGGCCTAGTTGGCGTTGCCTAATGTTTTTTTTTTTTTTCAAGCGCGTCCACGAAAGAACTTGATATTACTTGGGAATGTAAATTGGAACCCTTCGACGTGGTTCTGTATGCCAGAGATGCTTCTGATGCGTCTGTTTCCAGCAGTAAATAGAGAAATTTCGAGTCCAGCGACGCGCACATGCCCGCAGGTCGGCCGGCCTATTTGGCGTTGCCTAATGTTTTTTTTTTTTTCAAGCGCGTCCACGAAAGAACTTGATATTACTTGGGAATGTAAATTGGAACCCTTCGACGTGGTTCTGTATGCCAGAGATGCTTCTGATGCGTCTGTTTCCAGCAGTAAATAGAGGAATTTCGAGTCCAGCGACGCGCACATGCCCACAGGTCGGCCGGCCTAGTTGGCGTTGCCTAATGTTTTTGTTTTTTTGTTTTTTTTTTCAAGCGCGTCCACGAAAGAACTTGATATTACTTGGGAATGTAAATTGGAACCCTTCGACGTGGTTCTGTATGCCAGAGATGCTTCTGATGCGTCTGTTTCCAGCAGTAAATAGAGGAATTTCGAGTCCAGCGACGCACACATGCCCGCAGGTCGGCCGGCCTAGTTGGCGTTGCCTAATGTTTTTTTTTTTTTTTCAAGCGCGTCCACGAAAGAACTTGATATTACTTGGGAATGTAAATTGGAACCCTTCGACGTGGTTCTGTATGCCAGAGATGCTTCTGATGCGTCTGTTTCCAGCAGTAAATAGAGAAATTTCGAGTCCAGCGACGCGCACATGCCCGCAGGTCGGCCGGCCTAGTTGGCGTTGCGTAATGTTTTTTTTTTTTTTTCAAGCGCGTCCACGAAAGAACTTGATATTACTTGGGAATGTAAATTGGAACCCTTCGACGTGGTTCTGTATGCCAGAGATGCTTCTGATGCGTCTGTTTCCAGCAGTAAATAGAGGAATTTCGAGTCCAGCGACGCGCACATGCCCGCAGGTCGGCCGGCCTAGTTGGCGTTGCCTAATGTTTTTGTTTTTTTGTTTTTTTTTTCAAGCGCGTCCACGAAAGAACTTGATATTACTTGGGAATGTAAATTGGAACCCTTCGACGTGGTTCTGTATGCCAGAGGTGCTTCTGATACGTCTGTTTCCAGCAGTAAATAGAGGAATTTCGAGTCCAGCGACGCACACATGCCCGCAGGTCGGCCGGCCTAGTTGGCGTTGCCTAATGTTTTTTTTTTTTTTCAAGCGCGTCCACGAAAGAACTTGACATTACTTGGGAATGTAAATTGGAACCCTTCGACGTGGTTCTGTATGCCAGAGATGCTTCTGATGCGTCTGTTTCCAGCAGTAAATAGAGAAATTTCGAGTCCAGCGACGCGCACATGCCCGCAGGTCGGCCGGCCTAGTTGGCGTTGCCTAATGTTTTTTTTTTTTTTTTTCAAGCGCGTCCACGAAAGAACTTGATATTACTTGGGAATGTAAATTGGAACCCTTCGACGTGGTTCTGTATGCCAGAGATGCTTCTGATGCGTCTGTTTCCAGCAGTAAATATAGGAATTTCGAGTCCAGCGACGCGCACATGCCCGCAGGTCGGCCGGCCTATTTGGCGTTGCCTAATGTTTTTTTTTTTTTTTTTTCAAGCGCGTCCACGAAAGAACTTGATATTACTTGGGAATGTAAATTGGAACCCTTCGACGTGGTTCTGTATGCCAGAGATGCTCCTGATGCGTCTGTTTCCAGCAGTAAATAGAGAAAATTCGAGTCCAGCGACGCGCACATGCCCGCAGGTCGGCCGGCCTAGTTGGCGTTGCCTTATGTTTTTTTTTTTTTTTTTTTTTCAAGCGCGTCCACGAAAGAACTTGATATTACTTGGGAATGTAAATTGGAACCCTTCGACGTGGTTCTGTATGACAGAGATGCTTCTGATGCGTCTGTTTCCAGCAGTAAATAGAGGAATTTCGAGTCCAGCGACGCGCGCATGCCCGCAGGTCGGCCGGCCTAGTTGGCGTTGCCTAATTTTTTTTTTTTTCAAGCGCGTCCAAGAAAGAACTTGATATTACTTGGGAATGTAAATTGGAACCCTTCGACGTGGTTCTGTATGCCAGAGATGCTTCTGATGCGTCTGTTTCCAGCAGTAAATAGAGAAATTTCGAGTCCAGCGACGCGCACATGCCCGCAGGTCGGCCGGCCTAGTTGGCGTTGCCTAATGTTTTTTTTTTTTTTTTTCAAGCGCGTCCACGAAAGAACTTGATATTACTTGGGAATGTAAATTGGAACCCTTCGACGTGGTTCTGTATGCCAGAGATGCTTCTGATGCGTCTGTTTCTAGCAGTAAATAGAGGAATTTCGAGTCCAGCGACGCGCAACTGCCTGCAGGTCGCCCGGCCTAGTCGGCGTTGCCTAATGTTTTTTTTTTTTTTTTTCAAGCGCGTCCACGAAAGAACTTGATATTACTTGGGAATGTAAATTGGAACCCTTCGATGTGGTTCTGTATGCCAGAGATGCTTCTGATGCGTCTGTTTCCAGCAGTAAATAGAGGAATTTCGAGTCCAGCGACGCGCACATGCCCGCAGGTCGGCCGGCCTAGTTGGCGTTGCCTAATGTTTTTTTTTTTTTTTTTTTTTCAAGCGCGTCCACGAAAGAACTTGATATTACTTGGGAATGTAAATTGGAACCCTTCGACGTGGTTCTGTATGCCAGAGATGCTTCTGATGCGTCTGTTTCCAGCAGTAAATAGAGGAATTTCGAGTCCAGCGACGCGCACATGCCCGCAGGTCGGCCGGCCTAGTTGGCGTTGCCTAATGTTTTTTTTTTTTTTTTTTTTTCAAGCGCGTCCACGAAAGAACTTGATATTACTTGGGAATGTAAATTGGAACCCTTCGACGTGGTTCTGTATGCCAGAGATGCTTCTGATGAGTCTGTTTCCAGCAGTAAATAGAGGAATTTCGAGTCCAGCGACGCGCACATGCCCGCAGGTCGGCCGGCCTAGTTGGCGTTGCCTAATGTTTTTTTTTTTTCAAGCGCGTCCACGAAAGAACTTGATATTACTTGGGAATGTAAACTGGAACCCTTCGACGTGGTTCTGTATGCCAGAGATGCTTCTGATGCGTCTGTTTCCAGCAGTAAATAGAGGAATTTCGAGTCCAGCGACGCGCACATGCCCGCAGGTCGGCCGGCCTAGTTGGCGTTGCCTAATGTTTTTTTTTTTTTTTTTTCAAGCGCGTCCACGAAAGAACTTGATATTACTTGGGAATGTAAATTGGAACCCTTCGACGTGGTTCTGTATGCCAGAGATGCTTCTGATGCGTCTGTTTCCAGCAGTAAATAGAGAAATTTCGAGTCCAGCGACGCGCACATGCCCGCAGGTCGGCCGGCCTAGTTGGCGTTGCCTAATGTTTTTTTTTTTTTTTCAAGCGCGTCCACGAAAGAACTTGATATTACTTGGGAATGTAAATTGGAACCCTTCGACGTGGTTCTGTATGCCAGAGATGCTTCTGATACGTCTGTTTCCAGCAGTAAATAGAGAAATTTCGAGTCCAGCGACGCGCACATGCCCGCAGGTCGGCCGGCCTAGTTGGCGTTGCCTAATGTTTTTTTTTTTTGTTTTTTTTTTCAAGCGCGTCCACGGAAGAACTTGATATTACTTGGGAATGTAAATTGGAACCCTTCGACGTGGTTCTGTATGCCAGAGATGCTTCTGATGCGTCTGTTTCCAGCAGTAAATAGAGGAATTTCGAGTCCAGCGACGCGCACATGCCCGCAGGTCGGCCGGCCTAGTTGGCGTTGCCTAATGTTTTTTTTTTTTTTTTTCAAGCGCGTCCACGAAAGAACTTGATATTACTTGGGAATGTAAATTGGAACCCTTCGACGTGGTTCTGTATGCCAGAGATGCTTCTGATGCGTCTGTTTCCAGCAGTAAATAGAGAAATTTCGAGTCCAGCGACGCGCACATGCCCGCAGGTCGGCCGGCCTTGTTGGCGTTGCCTAATGTTTTTTTTTTTTTTTTTTTCAAGCGCGTCCACGAAAGAACTTGATATTACTTGGGAATGTAAATTGGAACCCTTCGACGTGGTTCTGTATGCCAGAGATGCTTCTGATGCGTCTGTTTCCAGCAGTAAATAGAGAAATTTCGAGTCCAGCGACGCGCACATGCCCGCAGGTCGGCCGGCCTAGTTGGCGTTGCCTAATGTTTTTTTTTTTTTTTTTTCAAGCGCGTCCACGAAAGAACTTGATATTACTTGGGAATGTAAATTGGAACCCTTCGACGTGGTTCTGTATGCCAGAGATGCTTCTGATGCGTCTGTTTCCAGCAGTAAATAGAGAAATTTCGAGTCCAGCGACGCGCACATGCCCGCAGGTCGGCCGGCCTATTTGGCGTTGCCTAATGTTTTTTTTTTTTTTTTTTTTCAAGCGCGTCCACGAAAGAACTTGATATTACTTGGGAATGTAAATTGGAACCCTTCGACGTGGTTCTGTATGCCAGAGATGCTTCTGATGCGTCTGTTTCCAGCAGTAAATAGAGGAATTTCGAGTCCAGCGACGCGCACATGCCCGCAGGTCGGCCGGCCTAGTTGGCGTTGCCTAATGTTTTTGTTTTTTTTGTTTTTTTTTCAAGCGCGTCCACGAAAGAACTTGATATTACTTGGGAATGTAAATTGGAACCCTTCGACGTGGTTCTGTATGCCAGAGATGCTTCTGATGCGTCTGTTTCCAGCAGTAAATAGAGGAATTTCGAGTCCAGCGACGCACACATGCCCGCAGGTCGGCCGGCCTAGTTGGCGTTGCCTAATGTTTTTTTTTTTTTTTTCAAGCGCGTCCACGAAAGAACTTGATATTACTTGGGAATGTAAATTGGAACCCTTCGACGTGGTTCTGTATGCCAGAGATGCTTCTGATGCGTCTGTTTCCAGCAGTAAATAGAGAAATTTCGAGTCCAGCGACGCGCACATGCCCGCAGGTCGGCCGGCCTAGTTGGCGTTGCGTAATGTTTTTTTTTTTTTTTTTTTTCAAGCGCGTCCACGAAAGAACTTGATATTACTTGGGAATGTAAATTGGAACCCTTCGACGTGGTTCTGTATGCCAGAGATGCTTCTGATGCGTCTGTTTCCAGCAGTAAATAGAGGAATTTCGAGTCCAGCGACGCGCACATGCCCGCAGGTCGGCCGGCCTAGTTGGCGTTGCCTAATGTTTTTGTTTTTTTGTTTTTTTTTTCAAGCGCGTCCACGAAATAACTTGATATTACTTGGGAATGTAAATTGGAACCCTTCGACGTGGTTCTGTATGCCAGAGATGCTTCTGATGCGTCTGTTTCCAGCAGTAAATAGAGAAATTTCGAGTCCAGCGACGCGCACATCCGCCGGTCGGCCGGCCTAGTTGGCGTTGCCTTATGTTTTTTTTTTTTTTTTTCAAGCGCGTCCACGAAAGAACTTGATATTACTTGGGAATGTAAATTGGATCCTTCGACGTGGTTCTGTATGACAGAGATGCTTCTGATGCGTCTGTTTCCAGCAGTAAATAGAGGAATTTCGAGTCCAGCGACGCGCGCATGCCCGCAGGTCGGCCGGCCTAGTTGGCGTTGCCTAATTTTTTTTTTTTTCAAGCGCGTCCACGAAAGAACTTGATATTACTTGGGAATGTAAATTGGAACCCTTCGACGTGGTTCTGTATGCCAGAGATGCTTCTGATGCGTCTGTTTCCAGCAGTAAATAGAGGAATTTCGAGTCCAGCGACGCGCACATGCCCGCAGGTAGGCCGGCCTAGTTGGCGTTGCCTAATGTTTTTGTTTTTTTGTTTTTTTTTTTCAAGCGCGTCCACGAAAGAACTTGATATTACTTGGGAATGTAAATTGGAACCCTTCGACGTGGTTCTGTATGCCAGAGATGCTTCTGATGCGTCTGTTTCCAGCAGTAAATAGAGAAATTTCGAGTCCAGCGACGCGCACATGCCCGCAGGTCGGCCGGCCTAGTTGGCGTTGCCTAATGTTTTTTTTTTTTTTTTCAAGCGCGTCCACGAAAGAACTTGATATTACTTGGGAATGTAAATTGGAACCCTTCGACGTGGTTCTGTATGCCAGAGATGCTTCTGATGCGTCTGTTTCCAGCAGTAAATAGAGGAATTTCGAGTCCAGCGACGCGCACATGCCCGCAGGTCGGCCGGCCTAGTTGGCGTTGCCTTATGTTTTTTTTTTTTTTTTCGAGCGCGTCCACGAAAGAACTTGATATTACTTGGGAATGTAAATTGGAACCCTTCGACGTGGTTCTGTATGACAGAGATGCTTCTGATGCGTCTGTTTCCAGCAGTAAATAGAGGAATTTCGAGTCCAGCGACGCGCACATGCCCGCAGGTCGGCCGGCCTAGTTGGCGTTGCCTTATGTTTTTTTTTTTTTTTTCAAGCGCGTCCACGAAAAAACTTGATATTACTTGGGAATGTAAATTGGAACCCTTCGACGTGGTTCTGTATGCCAGAGATGCTTCTGATGCGTCTGTTTCCAGCAGTAAATAGAGAAATTTCGAGTCCAGCGACGCGCACATGCCCGCAGGTCGGCCGGCCTAGTTGGCGTAGCCTAATGTTTTTTTTTTTTTATTTTTTCAAGCGCGTCCACGAAAGAACTTGATATTACTTGGGAATGTAAATTGGAGCCCTTCGACGTGGTTCTGTATGCCAGAGATGCTTCTGATGCGTCTGTTTCCAGCAGTAAATAGAGGAATTTCGAGTCCAGCGACGCGCAACTGCCTGCAGGTCGGCCGGCCTAGTTGGCGTTGCCTAATGTTTTTTTTTTTTTTTTTTCAAGCGCGTCCACGAAAGAACTTGATATTACTTGGGAATGTAAATTGGAACCCTTCGATGTGGTTCTGTATGCCAGAGATGCTTCTGATGCGTCTGTTTCCAGCAGTAAATACAGGAATTTCGAGTCCAGCGACGCGCACATGCCCGCAGGTCGGCCGGCCTAGTTGGCGTTGCCTAATGTTTTTTTTTTTTTTTCAAGCGCGTCCACGAAAGAACTTGATATTACTTGGGAATGTAAATTGGAACCCTTCGACGTGGTTCTGTATGCCAGAGATGCTTCTGATGCGTCTGTTTCCAGCAGTAAATAGAGAAATTTCGAGTCCAGCGACGCGCACATGCCCGCAGGTCGGCCGGCCTAGTTGGCGTTGCCTAATGTTTTTTTTTTTTTTTTCAAGCGCGTCCACGAAAGAACTTGATATTACTTGGGAATGTAAATTGGAACCCTTCGACGTGGTTCTGTATGCCAGAGATGCTTCTGATGCGTCTGTTTCCAGCAGTAAATAGAGGAATTTCGAGTCCAGCGACGCGCAACTGCCTGCAGGTCGGCCGGCCTAGTTGGCGTTGCCTAATGTTTTTTTTTTTTTTCAAGCGCGTCCACGAAAGAACTTGATATTACTTGGGAATGTAAATTGGAACCCTTCGATGTGGTTCTGTATGCCAGAGATGCTTCTGATGCGTCTGTTTCCAGCAGTAAATACAGGAATTTCGAGTCCAGCGACGCGCACATGCCCGCAGGTCGGCCGGCCTAGTTGGCGTTGCCTAATGTTTTTTTTTTCAAGCGCGTCCACGAAAGAACTTGATATTACTTGGGAATGTAAATTGGAACCCTTCGACGTGGTTCTGTATGCCAGAGATGCTTCTGATGCGTCTGTTTCCAGCAGTAAATAGAGGAATTTCGAGTCCAGCGACGCGCACATGCCCGCAGGTCGGCCGGCCCAGTTGGCGTTGCCTAATGTTTTCTTTTTTTTTTCAAGCGCGTCCACGAAAGAACTTGATATTACTTGGGAATGTAAATTGGAACCCTTCGACGTGGTTCTGTATGCCAGAGATGCTTCTGATGCGTCTGTTTCCAGCAGTAAATAGAGGAAATTCGAGTCCAGCGACGCGCACATGCCCGCAGGTCGGCCGGCCTAGTTGGCGTTGCCTAATGTTTTTTTTTTTTTTTTTTTTTTCAAGCGCGTCCACGAAAGAACTTGATATTACTTGGGAATGTAAATTGGAACCCTTCGACGTGGTTCTGTATGCCAGAGATGCTTCTGATGCGTCTGTTTCCAGCAGTAAATAGAGGAATTTCGAGTCCAGCGACGCGCACATGCCCGCAGGTCGGCCGGCCTAGTTGGCGTTGCCTAATGTTTTTTTTTTTTTTCAAGCGCGTCCACGAAAGAACTTGATATTACTTGGCAATGTAAATTGGAACCCTTCGACGTGGTTCTGTATGCCAGAGATGCTTCTGATGCGTCTGTTTCCAGCAGTAAATAGAGGAATTTCGAGTCCAGCGACGCGCACATGCCCGCAGGTCGGCCGGCCTAGTTGGCGTTGCCTAATGTTTTTTTTTTTTTTCAAGCGCGTCCACGAAAGAACTTGATATTACTTGGCAATGTAAATTGGAACCCTTCGACGTGGTTCTGTATGCCAGAGATGCTTCTGATGCGTCTGTTTCCAGCAGTAAATAGAGGAATTTCGAGTCCAGCGACGCGCACATGCCCGCAGGTCGGCCGGCCTAGTTGGCGTTGCCTAATGTTTTTTTTTTTTTTTTCAAGCGCGTCCACAAAAGAACTTGATATTACTTGGCAATGTAAATTGGAACCCTTCGACGTGGTTCTGTATGCCAGAGATGCTTCTGATGCGTCTGTTTCCAGCAGTAAATAGAGGAATTTCGAGTCCAGCGACGCGCACATGCCCGCAGGTCGGCCGGCCTAGTTGGCGTTGCCTAATGTTTTTTTTTTTTTTCAAGCGCGTCCACGAAAGAACTTGATATTACTTGGGAATGTAAATTGAAACCCTTCGACGTGGTTCTGTATGCCAGAGATGCTTCTGATGCGTCTGTTTCCAGCAGTAAATAGAGAAATTTCGAGTCCAGCGACGCGCACATGCCCGCAGGTCGGCCGGCCTAGTTGGCGTTGCCTAATGTTTTTTTTTTTTCAAGCGCGGCCACGAAAGAACTTGATATTACTTGGGAATGTAAATTGGAACCCTTCGACGTGGTTCTGTATGCCAGAGATGCTTCTGATGCGTCTGTTTCCAGCAGTAAATAGAGGAATTTCGAGTCCAGCGACGCGCACATGCCCGCAGGTCGGCCGGCCTAGTTGGCGTTGCCTAATGTTTTTTTTTTTTTTCTAGCGCGTACACGAAAGAACTTGATATTACTTGGGAATGTAAATTGGAACCCTTCGACGTGGTTCTGTATGCCAGAGATGCTTCTGATGCGTCTGTTTCCAGCAGTAAATAGAGAAATTTCGAGTCCAGCGACGCGCACATGCCCGCAGGTCGGCCGGCCTAGTTGGCGTTGCCTAATGTTTTTTTTTTTTTTCAAGCGCGTACACGAAAGAACTTGATATTACTTGGGAATGTAAATTGGAACCCTTCGACGTGGTTCTGTATGCCAGAGATGCTTCTGATGCGTCTGTTTCCAGCAGTAAATAGAGAAATTTCGAGTCCAGCGACGCGCACATGCCCGCAGGTCGGCCGGCCTAGTTGGCGTTGCCTAATGTTTTTTTTTTTTTTTTCAAGCGCGTCCACGAAAGAACTTGATATTACTTGGGAATGTAAATTGGAACCCTTCGACGTGGTTCTGTATGCCAGAGATGCTTCTGATGCGTCTGTTTCCAGCAGTAAATAGAGGAATTTCGAGTCCAGCGACGCGCACATGCCCGCAGGTCGGCCGGCCTAGTTGGCGTTGCCTAATGTTTTTTTTTTTTTTTTCAAGCGCGTCCACGAAAGAACTTGATATTACTTGGGAATGTAAATTGGAACCATTCGACGTGGTTCTGTATGCCAGAGATGCTTCTGATGCGTCTGTTTCCAGCAGTAAATAGAGAAATTTCGAGTCCAGCGACGCGCGCATGCCCGCAGGTAGGCCGGCCTAGTTGGCGTTGCCTAATGTTTTTTTTTTTTTTTTCAAGCGCGGCCACGAAAGAACTTGATATTACTTGGGAATGTAAATTGGAACCCTTCGACGTGGTTCTGTATGCCAGAGATGCTTCTGATGCGTCTGTTTCCAGCAGTAAATAGAGGAATTTGGAGTCCAGCGACGCGCACATGCCCGCAGGTCGGCCGGCCTAGTTGGCGTTGCCTAATGTTTTTTTTTTTTTTTTTCAAGCGCGTACACGAAAGAACTTGATATTACTTGGGAATGTAAATTGGAACCCTTCGACGTGGTTCTGTATGCCAGAGATGCTTCTGATGCGTCTGTTTCCAGCAGTAAATAGAGAAATTTCGAGTCCAGCGACGCGCACATGCCCGCAGGTCGGCCGGCCTAGTTGGCGTTGCCTAATGTTTTTTTTTTTTTTTTTTTTTCAAGCGCGTCCACGAAAGAACTTGATATTACTTGGGAATGTAAATTGGAACCCTTCGACGTGGTTCTGTATGCCAGAGATGCTTCTGATGCGTCTGTTTCCAGCAGTAAATAGAGAAATTTCGAGTCCAGCGACGCGCACATGCCCGCAGGTCGGCCGGCCTAGTTGGCGTTGCCTAATGTTTTTTTTTTTTTTTTCAAGCGCGTCCACGAAAGAACTTGACTTGGGAATGTAAATTGGAACCCTTCGACGTGGTTCTGTATGCCAGAGATGCTTCTGATGCGTCTGTTTCCAGCAGTAAATAGAGAAATTTCGAGTCCAGCGACGCGCACATGCCCGCAGGTCGGCCGGCCTAGTTGGCGTTGCCTAATGTTTTTTTTTTGTTTTTTTTTCAAGCGCGTCCACGAAAGAACTTGATATTACTTGGGAATGTAAATTGGAACCCTTCGACGTGGTTCTGTATGCCAGAGATGCTTCTGATGCGTCTGTTTCCAGCAGTAAATAGAGGAATTTCGAGTCCAGCGACGCGCACATGCCCGCAGGTCGGCCGGCCTAGTTGGCGTTGCCTAATGTTTTTTTTTTTTTTTCAAGCGCGTCCACGAAAGAACTTCATATTACTTGGGAATGTAAATTGGAACCCTTCGACGTGGTTCTGTATGCCAGAGATGCTTCTGATGCGTCTGTTTCCAGCAGTAAATAGAGAAATGTCGAGTCCAGCGACGCGCACATGCCCGCAGGTCGGCCGGCCTAGTTGGCGTTGCCTAATGTTTTTTTTTTTTTTTTTTTTTTTTCAAGCGCGTCCACGAAAGAACTTGATATTACTTGGGAATGTAAATTGGAACCCTTCGACGTGGTTCTGTATGCCAGAGATGCTTCTGATGCGTCTGTTTCCAGCAGTAAATAGAGGAATTTCGAGTCCAGCGACGCGCACATGCCCGCAGGTCGGCCGGCCTAGTTGGCGTTGCCTAATGTTTTTGTTTTTTTGTTTTTTTTTCAAGCGCGTCCACGAAAGAACTTGATATTACTTGGGAATGTAAATTGGAACCCTTCGACGTGGTTCTGTATGCCAGAGATGCTTCTGATGCGTCTGTTTCCAGCAGTAAATAGAGAAATTTCGAGTCCAGCGACGCGCACATGCCCGCAGGTCGGCCGGCCTAGTTGGCGTTGCCTAATGTTTTTTTTTTTTTTTTTTCAAGCGCGTCCACGAAAGAACTTGATATTACTTGGGAATGTAAATTGGAACCCTTCGACGTGGTTCTGTATGCCAGAGATGCTTCTGATGCGTCTGTTTCCAGCAGTAAATAGAGAAATTTCGAGTCCAGCGACGCGCACATGCCCGCAGGTCGGCCGGCCTAGTTGGCGTTGCCTTATGTTTTTTTTTCTTTTTTTTTCAAGCGCGTCCACGAAAGAACTTGATATTACTTGGGAATGTAAATTGGAACCCTTCGACGTGGTTCTGTATGACAGAGATGCTTCTGATGCGTCTGTTTCCAGCAGTAAATAGAGAAATTTCGAGTCCAGCGACGCGCGCATGCCCGCAGGTCGGCCGGCCTAGTTGGCGTTGCCTAATGTTTTCTTTTTTTTTTTCAAGCGCGTCCACGAAAGAACTTGATATTACTTGGGAATGTAAATTGGAACCCTTCGACGTGGTTCTGTATGCACAGAGATGCTTCTGATGCGTCTGTTTCCAGCAGTAAATAGAGGAAATTCGAGTCCAGCGACGCGCACATGCCCGCAGGTCGGCCGGCCTAGTTGGCGTTGCCTAATGTTTTTTTTTTTTTTTTTCAAGCGCGTCCACGAAAGAACTTGATATTACTTGGGAATGTAAATTGGAACCCTTCGACGTGGTTCTGTATGCCAGAGATGCTTCTGATGCGTCTGTTTCCAGCAGTAAATAGAGGAATTTCGAGTCCAGCGACGCGCACATGCCCGCAGGTCGGCCGGCCTAGTTGGCGTTGCCTAATGTTTTTTTTTTTTTTTTCAAGCGCGTCCACAAAAGAACTTGATATTACTTGGCAATGTAAATTGGAACCCTTCGACGTGGTTCTGTATGCCAGAGATGCTTCTGATGCGTCTGTTTCCAGCAGTAAATAGAGGAATTTCGAGTCCAGCGATGCGCACATGCCCGCAGGTCGGCCGGCCTAGTTGGCGTTGCCTAATGTTTTTTTTTTTTTTCAAGCGCGTCCACGAAAGAACTTGATATTACTTGGGAATGTAAATTGAAACCCTTCGACGTGGTTCTGTATGCCAGAGATGCTTCTGATGCGTCTGTTTCCAGCAGTAAATAGAGAAATTTCGAGTCCAGCGACGCGCACATGCCCGCAGGTCGGCCGGCCTAGTTGGCGTTGCCTAATGTTTTTTTTTTTTTTTTTCAAGCGCGGCCACGAAAGAACTTGATATTACTTGGGAATGTAAATTGGAACCCTTCGACGTGGTTCTGTATGCCAGAGATGCTTCTGATGCGTCTGTTTCCAGCAGTAAATAGAGGAATTTCGAGTCCAGCGACGCGCACATGCCCGCAGGTCGGCCGGCCTAGTTGGCTTTGCCTAATGTTTTTTTTTTTTTTTTTCTAGCGCGTACACGAAAGAACTTGATATTACTTGGGAATGTAAATTGGAACCCTTCGACGTGGTTCTGTATGCCAGAGATGCTTCTGATGCGTCTGTTTCCAGCAGTAAATAGAGGAATTTCGAGTCCAGCGACGCGCACATGCCCGCAGGTCGGCCGGCCTAGTTGGCGTTGCCTAATGTTTTTTTTTTTTCTAGCGCGTCCACGAAAGAACTTGATATTACTTGGGAATGTAAATTGGAACCCTTCGACGTGGTTCTGTATGCCAGAGATGCTTCTGATGCGTCTGTTTCCAGCAGTAAATAGAGAAATTTCGAGTCCAGCGACGCGCACATGCCCGCAGGTCGGCCGGCCTAGTTGGCGTTGCCTAATGTTTTTTTTTTTTTTTCTAGCGCGTCCACGAAAGAACTTGATATTACTTGGGAATGTAAATTGGAACCCTTCGACGTGGTTCTGTATGCCAGAGATGCTTCTGATGCGTCTGTTTCCAGCAGTAAATAGAGGAATTTCGAGTCCAGCGACGCGCACATGCCCGCAGGTCGGCCGGCCTAGTTGGCGTTGCCTAATGTTTTTTTTTTTTTTCTAGCGCGTCCACGAAAGAACTTGATATTACTTGGGAATGTAAATTGGAACCCTTCGACGTGGTTCTGTATGCCAGAGATGCTTCTGATGCGTCTGTTTCCAGCAGTAAATAGAGAAATTTCGAGTCCAGCGACGCGCACATGCCCGCAGGTCGGCCGGCCTAGTTGGCGTTGCCTAATGTTTTTTTTTTTTTTTTTTCTAGCGCGTCCACGAAAGAACTTGATATTACTTGGGAATGTAAATTGGAACCCTTCGACGTGGTTCTGTATGCCAGAGATGCTTCTGATGCGTCTGTTTCCAGCAGTAAATAGAGGAATTTCGAGTCCAGCGACGCGCACATGCCCGCAGGTCGGCCGGCCTAGTTGGCGTTGCCTAATGTTTTTTTTTTTTTTCTAGCGCGTCCACGAAAGAACTTGATATTACTTGGGAATGTAAATTGGAACCCTTCGACGTGGTTCTGTATGCCAGAGATGCTTCTGATGCGTCTGTTTCCAGCAGTAAATAGAGAAATTTCGAGTCCAGCGACGCGCACATGCCCGCAGGTCGGCCGGCCTAGTTGGCGTTGCCTAATGTTTTTTTTTTTTTTTCTAGCGCGTCCACGAAAGAACTTGATATTACTTGGGAATGTAAATTGGAACCCTTCGACGTGGTTCTGTATGCCAGAGATGCTTCTGATGCGTCTGTTTCCAGCAGTAAATAGAGGAATTTCGAGTCCAGCGACGCGCACATGCCCGCAGGTCGGCCGGCCTAGTTGGCGTTGCCTAATGTTTTCTTTTTTTTTTTCAAGCGCGTCCACGAAAGAACTTGATATTACTTGGGAATGTAAATTGGAACCCTTCGACGTGGTTCTGTATGCCAGAGATGCTTCTGATGCGTCTGTTTCCAGCAGTAAATAGAGGAATTTCGAGTCCAGCGACGCGCACATGCCCGTAGGTCGGCCGGCCTAGTTGGCGTTGCCTAATGTTTTTTTTTTTTTTTCAAGCGCGTCCACGAAAGAACTTGATATTACTTGGCAATGTAAATTGGAACCCTTCGACGTGGTTCTGTATGCCAGAGATGCTTCTGATGCGTCTGTTTCCAGCAGTAAATAGAGGAATTTCGAGTCCAGCGACGCGCACATGCCCGCA
Source organism: Amblyomma maculatum (assembly GCF_055883805.1). Classification (NCBI taxonomy): domain Eukaryota; kingdom Metazoa; phylum Arthropoda; class Arachnida; order Ixodida; family Ixodidae; genus Amblyomma; species Amblyomma maculatum. The sequence goes on along the minus strand of NC_139350.1, from coordinate 18,981,560 downwards.
GGTCGGCCGGCCTAGTTGGCGTTGCCTAATGTTTTTTTTTTTTTTCAAGCGCGTCCACGAAAGAACTTGATATTACTTGGGAATGTAAATTGGAACCCTTCGACGTGGTTCTGTATGCCAGAGATGCTTCTGATGCGTCTGTTTCCAGCAGTAAATAGAGGAATTTCGAGTCCAGCGACGCGCACATGCCCGCAGGTCGGCCGGCCTAGTTGGCGTTGCCTAATGTTTTTGTTTTTTTTCAAGCGCGTCCACGAAAGAACTTGATATTACTTGGCAATGTAAATTGGAACCCTTCGACGTGGTTCTGTATGCCAGAGATGCTTCTGATGCGTCTGTTTCCAGCAGTAAATAGAGGAATTTCGAGTCCAGCGACGCGCACATGCCCGCAGGTCGGCCGGCCTAGTTGGCGTTGCCTAATGTTTTTTTTTTTTTTTCAAGCGCGTCCACGAAAGAACTTGATATTACTTGGCAATGTAAATTGGAACCCTTCGACGTGGTTCTGTATGCCAGAGATGCTTCTGATGCGTCTGTTTCCAGCAGTAAATAGAGGAATTTCGAGTCCAGCGACGCGCACATGCCCGCAGGTCGGCCGGCCTAGTTGGCGTTGCCTAATGTTTTTTTTTTTTTTTTCAAGCGCGTCCACGAAAGAACTTGATATTACTTGGGAATGTAAATTGGAACCCTTCGACGTGGTTCTGTATGCCAGAGATGCTTCTGATGCGTCTGTTTCCAGCAGTAAATAGAGAAATTTCGAGTCCAGCGACGCGCACATGCCCGCAGGTAGGCCGGCCTAGTTGGCGTTGCCTAATGTTTTTTTTTTTTTTTTCAAGCGCGGCCACGAAAGAACTTGATATTACTTGGGAATGTAAATTGGAACCCTTCGACGTGGTTCTGTATGCCAGAGATGCTTCTGATGCGTCTGTTTCCAGCAGTAAATAGAGGAATTTGGAGTCCAGCGACGCGCACATGCCCGCAGGTCGGCCGGCCTAGTTGGCGTTGCCTAATGTTTTTTTTTTTTTTTTTCAAGCGCGTACACGAAAGAACTTGATATTACTTGGGAATGTAAATTGGAACCCTTCGACGTGGTTCTGTATGCCAGAGATGCTTCTGATGCGTCTGTTTCCAGCAGTAAATAGAGAAATTTCGAGTCCAGCGACGCGCACATGCCCGCAGGTCGGCCGGCCTAGTTGGCGTTGCCTAATGTTTTTTTTTTTTTTTTTTTTTTTTTCAAGCGCGTCCACGAAAGAACTTGATATTACTTGGGAATGTAAATTGGAACCCTTCGACGTGGTTCTGTATGCCAGAGATGCTTCTGATGCGTCTGTTTCCAGCAGTAAATAGAGAAATTTCGAGTCCAGCGACGCGCACATGCCCGCAGGTCGGCCGGCCTAGTTGGCGTTGCCTAATGTTTTTTTTTTTTTTTTTCAAGCGCGTCCACGAAAGAACTTGATATTACTTGGGAATGTAAATTGGAACCCTTCGACGTGGTTCTGTATGCCAGAGATGCTTCTGATGCGTCTGTTTCCAGCAGTAAATAGAGAAATTTCGAGTCCAGCGACGCGCACATGCCCGCAGGTCGGCCGGCCTAGTTGGCGTTGCCTAATGTTTTTCTTTGTTTTTTTTTCAAGCGCGTCCACGAAAGAACTTGATATTACTTGGGAATGTAAATTGGAACCCTTCGACGTGGTTCTGTATGCCAGAGATGCTTCTGATGCGTCTGTTTCCAGCAGTAAATAGAGGAATTTCGAGTCCAGCGACGCGCACATGCCCGCAGGTCGGCCGGCCTAGTTGGCGTTGCCTAATGTTTTTTTTTTTTTTTCAAGCGCGTCCACGAAAGAACTTGATATTACTTGGGAATGTAAATTGGAACCCTTCGACGTGGTTCTGTATGCCAGAGATGCTTCTGATGCGTCTGTTTCCAGCAGTAAATAGAGAAATTTCGAGTCCAGCGACGCGCACATGCCCGCAGGTCGGCCGGCCTAGTTGGCGTTGCCTAATGTTTTTTTTTTTTTTTTTTTTTTAAAGCGCGTCCACGAAAGAACTTGATATTACTTGGGAATGTAAATTGGAACCCTTCGACGTGGTTCTGTATGCCAGAGATGCTTCTGATACGTCTGTTTCCAGCAGTAAATAGAGGAATTTCGAGTCCAGCGACGCGCAACTGCCTGCAGGTCGGCCGGCCTAGTTGGCGTTGCCTAATGTTTTTTTTTTTTTTTTTTCAAGCGCGTCCACGAAAGAACTTGATATTACTTGGGAATGTAAATTGGAACCCTTCGATGTGGTTCTGTATGCCAGAGATGCTTCTGATGCGTCTGTTTCCAGCAGTAAATACAGGAATTTCGAGTCCAGCGACGCGCACATGCCCGCAGGTCGGCCGGCCTAGTTGGCGTTGCCTAATGTTTTTTTTTTTTTTTCAAGCGCGTCCACGAAAGAACTTGATATTACTTGGGAATGTAAATTGGAACCCTTCGACGTGGTTCTGTATGCCAGAGATGCTTCTGATGCGTCTGTTTCCAGCAGTAAATAGAGAAATTTCGAGTCCAGCGACGCGCACATGCCCGCAGGTCGGCCGGCCTAGTTGGCGTTGCCTAATGTTTTTTTTTTTTTTTTTTTTTCAAGCGCGTCCACGAAAGAACTTGATATTACTTGGGAATGTAAATTGGAACCCTTCGACGTGGTTCTGTATGCCAGAGATGCTTCTGATGCGTCTGTTTCCAGCAGTAAATAGAGGAATTTCGAGTCCAGCGACGCGCACATGCCCGCAGGTCGGCCGGCCTAGTTGGCGTTGCCTAATGTTTTTGTTTTTTTGTTTTTTTTTCAAGCGCGTCCACGAAAGAACTTGATATTACTTGGGAATGTAAATTGGAACCCTTCGACGTGGTTCTGTATGCCAGAGATGCTTCTGATGCGTCTGTTTCCAGCAGTAAATAGAGAAATTTCGAGTCCAGCGACGCGCACATGCCCGCAGGTCGGCCGGCCTAGTTGGCGTTGCCTAATGTTTTTTTTTTTTTTTCAAGCGCGTCCACGAAAGAACTTGATATTACTTGGGAATGTAAATTGGAACCCTTCGACGTGGTTCTGTATGCCAGAGATGCTTCTGATGCGTCTGTTTCCAGCAGTAAATAGAGAAATTTCGAGTCCAGCGACGCGCACATGCCCGCAGGTCGGCCGGCCTAGTTGGCGTTGCCTTATGTTTTTTTTTCTTTTTTTTTCAAGCGCGTCCACGAAAGAACTTGATATTACTTGGGAATGTAAATTGGAACCCTTCGACGTGGTTCTGTATGACAGAGATGCTTCTGATGCGTCTGTTTCCAGCAGTAAATAGAGAAATTTCGAGTCCAGCGACGCGCGCATGCCCGCAGGTCGGCCGGCCTAGTTGGCGTTGCCTAATGTTTTCTTTTTTTTTTTCAAGCGCGTCCACGAAAGAACTTGATATTACTTGGGAATGTAAATTGGAACCCTTCGACGTGGTTCTGTATGCACAGAGATGCTTCTGATGCGTCTGTTTCCAGCAGTAAATAGAGGAAATTCGAGTCCAGCGACGCGCACATGCCCGCAGGTCGGCCGGCCTAGTTGGCGTTGCCTAATGTTTTTTTTTTTTTTTTTCAAGCGCGTCCACGAAAGAACTTGATATTACTTGGGAATGTAAATTGGAACCCTTCGACGTGGTTCTGTATGCCAGAGATGCTTCTGATGCGTCTGTTTCCAGCAGTAAATAGAGGAATTTCGAGTCCAGCGACGCGCACATGCCCGCAGGTCGGCCGGCCTAGTTGGCGTTGCCTAATGTTTTTTTTTTTTTTCAAGCGCGTCCACGAAAGAACTTGATATTACTTGGGAATGTAAATTGAAACCCTTCGACGTGGTTCTGTATGCCAGAGATGCTTCTGATGCGTCTGTTTCCAGCAGTAAATAGAGAAATTTCGAGTCCAGCGACGCGCACATGCCCGCAGGTCGGCCGGCCTAGTTGGCGTTGCCTAATGTTTTTTTTTTTTTTTCAAGCGCGGCCACGAAAGAACTTGATATTACTTGGGAATGTAAATTGGAACCCTTCGACGTGGTTCTGTATGCCAGAGATGCTTCTGATGCGTCTGTTTCCAGCAGTAAATAGAGGAATTTCGAGTCCAGCGACGCGCACATGCCCGCAGGTCGGCCGGCCTAGTTGGCTTTGCCTAATGTTTTTTTTTTTTTTTTTCTAGCGCGTACACGAAAGAACTTGATATTACTTGGGAATGTAAATTGGAACCCTTCGACGTGGTTCTGTATGCCAGAGATGCTTCTGATGCGTCTGTTTCCAGCAGTAAATAGAGGAATTTCGAGTCCAGCGACGCGCACATGCCCGCAGGTCGGCCGGCCTAGTTGGCGTTGCCTAATGTTTTTTTTTTTTTCTAGCGCGTCCACGAAAGAACTTGATATTACTTGGGAATGTAAATTGGAACCCTTCGACGTGGTTCTGTATGCCAGAGATGCTTCTGATGCGTCTGTTTCCAGCACTAAATAGAGAAATTTCGAGTCCAGCGACGCGCACATGCCCGCAGGTCGGCCGGCCTAGTTGGCGTTGCCTAATGTTTTTTTTTTTTTTTCTAGCGCGTCCACGAAAGAACTTGATATTACTTGGGAATGTAAATTGGAACCCTTCGACGTGGTTCTGTATGCCAGAGATGCTTCTGATGCGTCTGTTTCCAGCAGTAAATAGAGGAATTTCGAGTCCAGCGACGCGCACATGCCCGCAGGTCGGCCGGCCTAGTTGGCGTTGCCTAATGTTTTTTTTTTTTCTAGCGCGTCCACGAAAGAACTTGATATTACTTGGGAATGTAAATTGGAACCCTTCGACGTGGTTCTGTATGCCAGAGATGCTTCTGATGCGTCTGTTTCCAGCAGTAAATAGAGAAATTTCGAGTCCAGCGACGCGCACATGCCCGCAGGTCGGCCGGCCTAGTTGGCGTTGCCTAATGTTTTTTTTTTTTTTTTTTTTCTAGCGCGTCCACGAAAGAACTTGATATTACTTGGGAATGTAAATTGGAACCCTTCGACGTGGTTCTGTATGCCAGAGATGCTTCTGATGCGTCTGTTTCCAGCAGTAAATAGAGGAATTTCGAGTCCAGCGACGCGCACATGCCCGCAGGTCGGCCGGCCTAGTTGGCGTTGCCTAATGTTTTTTTTTTTTTTCTAGCGCGTCCACGAAAGAACTTGATATTACTTGGGAATGTAAATTGGAACCCTTCGACGTGGTTCTGTATGCCAGAGATGCTTCTGATGCGTCTGTTTCCAGCAGTAAATAGAGAAATTTCGAGTCCAGCGACGCGCACATGCCCGCAGGTCGGCCGGCCTAGTTGGCGTTGCCTAATGTTTTTTTTTTTTTTTCTAGCGCGTCCACGAAAGAACTTGATATTACTTGGGAATGTAAATTGGAACCCTTCGACGTGGTTCTGTATGCCAGAGATGCTTCTGATGCGTCTGTTTCCAGCAGTAAATAGAGGAATTTCGAGCCCAGCGACGCGCACATGCCCGCAGGTCGGCCGGCCTAGTTGGCGTTGCCTAATGTTTTCTTTTTTTTTTTCAAGCGCGTCCACGAAAGAACTTGATATTACTTGGGAATGTAAATTGGAACCCTTCGACGTGGTTCTGTATGCCAGAGATGCTTCTGATGCGTCTGTTTCCAGCAGTAAATAGAGGAATTTCGAGTCCAGCGACGCGCACATGCCCGTAGGTCGGCCGGCCTAGTTGGCGTTGCCTAATGTTTTTTTTTTTTTTTCAAGCGCGTCCACGAAAGAACTTGATATTACTTGGCAATGTAAATTGGAACCCTTCGACGTGGTTCTGTATGCCAGAGATGCTTCTGATGCGTCTGTTTCCAGCAGTAAATAGAGGAATTTCGAGTCCAGCGACGCGCACATGCCCGCAGGTCGGCCGGCCTAGTTGGCGTTGCCTAATGTTTTTTTTTTTTTTCAAGCGCGTCCACGAAAGAACTTGATATTACTTGGGAATGTAAATTGGAACCCTTCGACGTGGTTCTGTATGCCAGAGATGCTTCTGATGCGTCTGTTTCCAGCAGTAAATAGAGGAATTTCGAGTCCAGCGACGCGCACATGCCCGCAGGTCGGCCGGCCTAGTTGGCGTTGCCTAATGTTTTTGTTTTTTTTCAAGCGCGTCCACGAAAGAACTTGATATTACTTGGCAATGTAAATTGGAACCCTTCGACGTGGTTCTGTATGCCAGAGATGCTTCTGATGCGTCTGTTTCCAGCAGTAAATAGAGGAATTTCGAGTCCAGCGACGCGCACATGCCCGCAGGTCGGCCGGCCTAGTTGGCGTTGCCTAATGTTTTTTTTTTTTTTCAAGCGCGTCCACGAAAGAACTTGATATTACTTGGCAATGTAAATTGGAACCCTTCGACGTGGTTCTGTATGCCAGAGATGCTTCTGATGCGTCTGTTTCCAGCAGTAAATAGAGGAATTTCGAGTCCAGCGACGCGCACATGCCCGCAGGTCGGCCGGCCTAGTTGGCGTTGCCTAATGTTTTTTTTTTTTTTTTTCAAGCGCGTCCACGAAAGAACTTGATATTACTTGGGAATGTAAATTGGAACCCTTCGACGTGGTTCTGTATGCCAGAGATGCTTCTGATGCGTCTGTTTCCAGCAGTAAATAGAGAAATTTCGAGTCCAGCGACGCGCACATGCCCGCAGGTAGGCCGGCCTAGTTGGCGTTGCCTAATGTTTTTTTTTTTTTTTCAAGCGCGGCCACGAAAGAACTTGATATTACTTGGGAATGTAAATTGGAACCCTTCGACGTGGTTCTGTATGCCAGAGATGCTTCTGATGCGTCTGTTTCCAGCAGTAAATAGAGGAATTTGGAGTCCAGCGACGCGCACATGCCCGCAGGTCGGCCGGCCTAGTTGGCGTTGCCTAATGTTTTTTTTTTTTTTTTTCAAGCGCGTACACGAAAGAACTTGATATTACTTGGGAATGTAAATTGGAACCCTTCGACGTGGTTCTGTATGCCAGAGATGCTTCTGATGCGTCTGTTTCCAGCAGTAAATAGAGAAATTTCGAGTCCAGCGACGCGCACATGCCCGCAGGTCGGCCGGCCTAGTTGGCGTTGCCTAATGTTTTTTTTTTTTTTTTTTTTTCAAGCGCGTCCACGAAAGAACTTGATATTACTTGGGAATGTAAATTGGAACCCTTCGACGTGGTTCTGTATGCCAGAGATGCTTCTGATGCGTCTGTTTCCAGCAGTAAATAGAGAAATTTCGAGTCCAGCGACGCGCACATGCCCGCAGGTCGGCCGGCCTAGTTGGCGTTGCCTAATGTTTTTTTTTTTTTTTCAAGCGCGTCCACGAAAGAACTTGATATTACTTGGGAATGTAAATTGGAACCCTTCGACGTGGTTCTGTATGCCAGAGATGCTTCTGATGCGTCTGTTTCCAGCAGTAAATAGAGAAATTTCGAGTCCAGCGACGCGCACATGCCCGCAGGTCGGCCGGCCTAGTTGGCGTTGCCTAATGTTTTTCTTTGTTTTTTTTTCAAGCGCGTCCACGAAAGAACTTGATATTACTTGGGAATGTAAATTGGAACCCTTCGACGTGGTTCTGTATGCCAGAGATGCTTCTGATGCGTCTGTTTCCAGCAGTAAATAGAGGAATTTCGAGTCCAGCGACGCGCACATGCCCGCAGGTCGGCCGGCCTAGTTGGCGTTGCCTAATGTTTTTTTTTTTTTTTTTCAAGCGCGTCCACGAAAGAACTTGATATTACTTGGGAATGTAAATTGGAACCCTTCGACGTGGTTCTGTATGCCAGAGATGCTTCTGATGCGTCTGTTTCCAGCAGTAAATAGAGAAATTTCGAGTCCAGCGACGCGCACATGCCCGCAGGTCGGCCGGCCTAGTTGGCGTTGCCTAATGTTTTTTTTTTTTTTTTTTTTTAAAGCGCGTCCACGAAAGAACTTGATATTACTTGGGAATGTAAATTGGAACCCTTCGACGTGGTTCTGTATGCCAGAGATGCTTCTGATACGTCTGTTTCCAGCAGTAAATAGAGGAATTTCGAGTCCAGCGACGCGCAACTGCCTGCAGGTCGGCCGGCCTAGTTGGCGTTGCCTAATGTTTTTTTTTTTTTTTTTTTCAAGCGCGTCCACGAAAGAACTTGATATTACTTGGGAATGTAAATTGGAACCCTTCGATGTGGTTCTGTATGCCAGAGATGCTTCTGATGCGTCTGTTTCCAGCAGTAAATACAGGAATTTCGAGTCCAGCGACGCGCACATGCCCGCAGGTCGGCCGGCCTAGTTGGCGTTGCCTAATGTTTTTTTTTTTTTTTCAAGCGCGTCCACGAAAGAACTTGATATTACTTGGGAATGTAAATTGGAACCCTTCGACGTGGTTCTGTATGCCAGAGATGCTTCTGATGCGTCTGTTTCCAGCAGTAAATAGAGAAATTTCGAGTCCAGCGACGCGCACATGCCCGCAGGTCGGCCGGCCTAGTTGGCGTTGCCTAATGTTTTTTTTTTTTTTTTTCAAGCGCGTCCACGAAAGAACTTGATATTACTTGGGAATGTAAATTGGAACCCTTCGACGTGGTTCTGTATGCCAGAGATGCTTCTGATGCGTCTGTTTCCAGCAGTAAATAGAGGAATTTCGAGTCCAGCGACGCGCAACTGCCTGCAGGTCGGCCGGCCTAGTTGGCGTTGCCTAATGTTTTTTTTTTTTTTTTCAAGCGCGTCCACGAAAGAACTTGATATTACTTGGAAATGTAAATTGGAACCCTTCGATGTGGTTCTGTATGCCAGAGATGCTTCTGATGCGTCTGTTTCCAGCAGTAAATACAGGAATTTCGAGTCCAGCGACGCGCACATGCCCGCAGGTCGGCCGGCCTAGTTGGCGTTGCCTAATGTTTTTTTTTTCAAGCGCGTCCACGAAAGAACTTGATATTACTTGGGAATGTAAATTGGAACCCTTCGACGTGGTTCTGTATGCCAGAGATGCTTCTGATGCGTCTGTTTCCAGCAGTAAATAGAGGAATTTCGAGTCCAGCGACGCGCACATGCCCGCAGGTCGGCCGGCCTAGTTGGCGTTGCCTAATGTTTTCTTTTTTTTTTCAAGCGCGTCCACGAAAGAACTTGATATTACTTGGGAATGTAAATTGGAACCCTTCGACGTGGTTCTGTATGCCAGAGATGCTTCTGATGCGTCTGTTTCCAGCAGTAAATAGAGGAAATTCGAGTCCAGCGACGCGCACATGCCCGCAGGTCGGCCGGCCTAGTTGGCGTTGCCTAATGTTTTTTTTTTTTTTTTTTTTTTTTCAAGCGCGTCCACGAAAGAACTTGATATTACTTGGGAATGTAAATTGGAACCCTTCGACGTGGTTCTGTATGCCAGAGATGCTTCTGATGCGTCTGTTTCCAGCAGTAAATAGAGGAATTTCGAGTCCAGCGACGCGCACATGCCCGCAGGTCGGCCGGCCTAGTTGGCGTTGCCTAATGTTTTTTTTTTTTTTTCAAGCGCGTCCACGAAAGAACTTGATATTACTTGGCAATGTAAATTGGAACCCTTCGACGTGGTTCTGTATGCCAGAGATGCTTCTGATGCGTCTGTTTCCAGCAGTAAATAGAGGAATTTCGAGTCCAGCGACGCGCACATGCCCGCAGGTCGGCCGGCCTAGTTGGCGTTGCCTAATGTTTTTTTTTTTTTTTCAAGCGCGTCCACGAAAGAACTTGATATTACTTGGCAATGTAAATTGGAACCCTTCGACGTGGTTCTGTATGCCAGAGATGCTTCTGATGCGTCTGTTTCCAGCAGTAAATAGAGGAATTTCGAGTCCAGCGACGCGCACATGCCCGCAGGTCGGCCGGCCTAGTTGGCGTTGCCTAATGTTTTTTTTTTTTTTTCAAGCGCGTCCACAAAAGAACTTGTATTACTTGGCAATGTAAATTGGAACCCTTCGACGTGGTTCTGTATGCCAGAGATGCTTCTGATGCGTCTGTTTCCAGCAGTAAATAGAGGAATTTCGAGTCCAGCGACGCGCACATGCCCGCAGGTCGGCCGGCCTAGTTGGCGTTGCCTAATGTTTTTTTTTTTTTTCAAGCGCGTCCACGAAAGAACTTGATATTACTTGGGAATGTAAATTGAAACCCTTCGACGTGGTTCTGTATGCCAGAGATGCTTCTGATGCGTCTGTTTCCAGCAGTAAATAGAGAAATTTCGAGTCCAGCGACGCGCACATGCCCGCAGGTCGGCCGGCCTAGTTGGCGTTGCCTAATGTTTTTTTTTTTTTCAAGCGCGGCCACGAAAGAACTTGATATTACTTGGGAATGTAAATTGGAACCCTTCGACGTGGTTCTGTATGCCAGAGATGCTTCTGATGCGTCTGTTTCCAGCAGTAAATAGAGGAATTTCGAGTCCAGCGACGCGCACATGCCCGCAGGTCGGCCGGCCTAGTTGGCGTTGCCTAATGTTTTTTTTTTTTCTAGCGCGTACACGAAAGAACTTGATATTACTTGGGAATGTAAATTGGAACCCTTCGACGTGGTTCTGTATGCCAGAGATGCTTCTGATGCGTCTGTTTCCAGCAGTAAATAGAGAAATTTCGAGTCCAGCGACGCGCACATGCCCGCAGGTCGGCCGGCCTAGTTGGCGTTGCCTAATGTTTTTTTTTTTTTTTCAAGCGCGTACACGAAAGAACTTGATATTACTTGGGAATGTAAATTGGAACCCTTCGACGTGGTTCTGTATGCCAGAGATGCTTCTGATGCGTCTGTTTCCAGCAGTAAATAGAGAAATTTCGAGTCCAGCGACGCGCACATGCCCGCAGGTCGGCCGGCCTAGTTGGCGTTGCCTAATGTTTTTTTTTTTTTTTCAAGCGCGTCCACGAAAGAACTTGATATTACTTGGGAATGTAAATTGGAACCCTTCGACGTGGTTCTGTATGCCAGAGATGCTTCTGATGCGTCTGTTTCCAGCAGTAAATAGAGGAATTTCGAGTCCAGCGACGCGCACATGCCCGCAGGTCGGCCGGCCTAGTTGGCGTTGCCTAATGTTTTTTTTTTTTTTTCAAGCGCGTCCACGAAAGAACTTGATATTACTTGGGAATGTAAATTGGAACCATTCGACGTGGTTCTGTATGCCAGAGATGCTTCTGATGCGTCTGTTTCCAGCAGTAAATAGAGAAATTTCGAGTCCAGCGACGCGCACATGCCCGCAGGTAGGCCGGCCTAGTTGGCGTTGCCTAATGTTTTTTTTTTTTTTTTCAAGCGCGGCCACGAAAGAACTTGATATTACTTGGGAATGTAAATTGGAACCCTTCGACGTGGTTCTGTATGCCAGAGATGCTTCTGATGCGTCTGTTTCCAGCAGTAAATAGAGGAATTTGGAGTCCAGCGACGCGCACATGCCCGCAGGTCGGCCGGCCTAGTTGGCGTTGCCTAACGTTTTTTTTTTTTTTTTTCAAGCGCGTACACGAAAGAACTTGATATTACTTGGGAATGTAAATTGGAACCCTTCGACGTGGTTCTGTATGCCAGAGATGCTTCTGATGCGTCTGTTTCCAGCAGTAAATAGAGAAATTTCGAGTCCAGCGACGCGCACATGCCCGCAGGTCGGCCGGCCTAGTTGGCGTTGCCTAATGTTTTTTTTTTTTTTTTTTTTTTTCAAGCGCGTCCACGAAAGAACTTGATATTACTTGGGAATGTAAATTGGAACCCTTCGACGTGGTTCTGTATGCCAGAGATGCTTCTGATGCGTCTGTTTCCAGCAGTAAATAGAGAAATTTCGAGTCCAGCGACGCGCACATGCCCGCAGGTCGGCCGGCCTAGTTGGCGTTGCCTAATGTTTTTTTTTTTTTTTTCAAGCGCGTCCACGAAAGAACTTGATATTACTTGGGAATGTAAATTGGAACCCTTCGACGTGGTTCTGTATGCCAGAGATGCTTCTGATGCGTCTGTTTCCAGCAGTAAATAGAGAAATTTCGAGTCCAGCGACGCGCACATGCCCGCAGGTCGGCCGGCCTAGTTGGCGTTGCCTAATGTTTTTTTTTGTTTTTTTTTCAAGCGCGTCCACGAAAGAACTTGATATTACTTGGGAATGTAAATTGGAACCCTTCGACGTGGTTCTGTATGCCAGAGATGCTTCTGATGCGTCTGTTTCCAGCAGTAAATAGAGGAATTTCGAGTCCAGCGACGCGCACATGCCCGCAGGTCGGCCGGCCTAGTTGGCGTTGCCTAATGTTTTTTTTTTTTTTTCAAGCGCGTCCACGAAAGAACTTCATATTACTTGGGAATGTAAATTGGAACCCTTCGACGTGGTTCTGTATGCCAGAGATGCTTCTGATGCGTCTGTTTCCAGCAGTAAATAGAGAAATGTCGAGTCCAGCGACGCGCACATGCCCGCAGGTCGGCCGGCCTAGTTGGCGTTGCCTAATGTTTTTTTTTTTTTTTTTTTTTCAAGCGCGTCCACGAAAGAACTTGATATTACTTGGGAATGTAAATTGGAACCCTTCGACGTGGTTCTGTATGCCAGAGATGCTTCTGATGCGTCTGTTTCCAGCAGTAAATAGAGGAATTTCGAGTCCAGCGACGCGCACATGCCCGCAGGTCGGCCGGCCTAGTTGGCATTGCCTAATGTTTTTGTTTTTTTGTTTTTTTTTCAAGCGCGTCCACGAAAGAACTTGATATTACTTGGGAATGTAAATTGGAACCCTTCGACGTGGTTCTGTATGCCAGAGATGCTTCTGATGCGTCTGTTTCCAGCAGTAAATAGAGAAATTTCGAGTCCAGCGACGCGCACATGCCCGCAGGTCGGCCGGCCTAGTTGGCGTTGCCTAATGTTTTTTTTTTTTTTTTTCAAGCGCGTCCACGAAAGAACTTGATATTACTTGGGAATGTAAATTGGAACCCTTCGACGTGGTTCTGTATGCCAGAGATGCTTCTGATGCGTCTGTTTCCAGCAGTAAATAGAGAAATTTCGAGTCCAGCGACGCGCACATGCCCGCAGGTCGGCCGGCCTAGTTGGCGTTGCCTTATGTTTTTTTTTCTTTTTTTTTCAAGCGCGTCCACGAAAGAACTTGATATTACTTGGGAATGTAAATTGGAACCCTTCGACGTGGTTCTGTATGACAGAGATGCTTCTGATGCGTCTGTTTCCAGCAGTAAATAGAGAAATTTCGAGTCCAGCGACGCGCGCATGCCCGCAGGTCGGCCGGCCTAGTTGGCGTTGCCTAATGTTTTCTTTTTTTTTTTCAAGCGCGTCCACGAAAGAACTTGATATTACTTGGGAATGTAAATTGGAACCCTTCGACGTGGTTCTGTATGCCAGAGATGCTTCTGATGCGTCTGTTTCCAGCAGTAAATAGAGGAAATTCGAGTCCCAGCGACGCGCACATGCCCGCAGGTCGGCCGGCCTAGTTGGCGTTGCCTAATGTTTTTTTTTTTTTTTTTTCAAGCGCGTCCACGAAAGAACTTGATATTACTTGGGAATGTAAATTGGAACCCTTCGACGTGGTTCTGTATGCCAGAGATGCTTCTGATGCGTCTGTTTCCAGCAGTAAATAGAGGAATTTCGAGTCCAGCGACGCGCACATGCCCGCAGGTCGGCCGGCCTAGTTGGCGTTGCCTAATGTTTTTTTTTTTTTTTTCAAGCGCGTCCACAAAAGAACTTGATATTACTTGGCAATGTAAATTGGAACCCTTCGACGTGGTTCTGTATGCCAGAGATGCTTCTGATGCGTCTGTTTCCAGCAGTAAATAGAGGAATTTCGAGTCCAGCGATGCGCACATGCCCGCAGGTCGGCCGGCCTAGTTGGCGTTGCCTAATGTTTTTTTTTTTTTTCAAGCGCGTCCACGAAAGAACTTGATATTACTTGGGAATGTAAATTGAAACCCTTCGACGTGGTTCTGTATGCCAGAGATGCTTCTGATGCGTCTGTTTCCAGCAGTAAATAGAGAAATTTCGAGTCCAGCGACGCGCACATGCCCGCAGGTCGGCCGGCCTAGTTGGCGTTGCCTAATGTTTTTTTTTTTTTTTCAAGCGCGGCCACGAAAGAACTTGATATTACTTGGGAATGTAAATTGGAACCCTTCGACGTGGTTCTGTATGCCAGAGATGCTTCTGATGCGTCTGTTTCCAGCAGTAAATAGAGGAATTTCGAGTCCAGCGACGCGCACATGCCCGCAGGTCGGCCGGCCTAGTTGGCTTTGCCTAATGTTTTTTTTTTTTTTTTCTAGCGCGTACACGAAAGAACTTGATATTACTTGGGAATGTAAATTGGAACCCTTCGACGTGGTTCTGTATGCCAGAGATGCTTCTGATGCGTCTGTTTCCAGCAGTAAATAGAGGAATTTCGAGTCCAGCGACGCGCACATGCCCGCAGGTCGGCCGGCCTAGTTGGCGTTGCCTAATGTTTTTTTTTTTTCTAGCGCGTCCACGAAAGAACTTGATATTACTTGGGAATGTAAATTGGAACCCTTCGACGTGGTTCTGTATGCCAGAGATGCTTCTGATGCGTCTGTTTCCAGCAGTAAATAGAGAAATTTCGAGTCCAGCGACGCGCACATGCCCGCAGGTCGGCCGGCCTAGTTGGCGTTGCCTAATGTTTTTTTTTTTTTTTCTAGCGCGTCCACGAAAGAACTTGATATTACTTGGGAATGTAAATTGGAACCCTTCGACGTGGTTCTGTATGCCAGAGATGCTTCTGATGCGTCTGTTTCCAGCAGTAAATAGAGGAATTTCGAGTCCAGCGACGCGCACATGCCCGCAGGTCGGCCGGCCTAGTTGGCGTTGCCTAATGTTTTTTTTTTTTTTCTAGCGCGTCCACGAAAGAACTTGATATTACTTGGGAATGTAAATTGGAACCCTTCGACGTGGTTCTGTATGCCAGAGATGCTTCTGATGCGTCTGTTTCCAGCAGTAAATAGAGAAATTTCGAGTCCAGCGACGCGCACATGCCCGCAGGTCGGCCGGCCTAGTTGGCGTTGCCTAATGTTTTTTTTTTTTTTTTTTCTAGCGCGTCCACGAAAGAACTTGATATTACTTGGGAATGTAAATTGGAACCCTTCGACGTGGTTCTGTATGCCAGAGATGCTTCTGATGCGTCTGTTTCCAGCAGTAAATAGAGGAATTTCGAGTCCAGCGACGCGCACATGCCCGCAGGTCGGCCGGCCTAGTTGGCGTTGCCTAATGTTTTTTTTTTTTTTTCTAGCACGTCCACGAAAGAACTTGATATTACTTGGGAATGTAAATTGGAACCCTTCGACGTGGTTCTGTATGCCAGAGATGCTTCTGATGCGTCTGTTTCCAGCAGTAAATAGAGAAATTTCGAGTCCAGCGACGCGCACATGCCCGCAGGTCGGCCGGCCTAGTTGGCGTTGCCTAATGTTTTTTTTTTTTTTTCTAGCGCGTCCACGAAAGAACTTGATATTACTTGGGAATGTAAATTGGAACCCTTCGACGTGGTTCTGTATGCCAGAGATGCTTCTGATGCGTCTGTTTCCAGCAGTAAATAGAGGAATTTCGAGTCCAGCGACGCGCACATGCCCGCAGGTCGGCCGGCCTAGTTGGCGTTGCCTAATGTTTTCTTTTTTTTTTTCAAGCGCGTCCACGAAAGAACTTGATATTACTTGGGAATGTAAATTGGAACCCTTCGACGTGGTTCTGTATGCCAGAGATGCTTCTGATGCGTCTGTTTCCAGCAGTAAATAGAGGAATTTCGAGTCCAGCGACGCGCACATGCCCGTAGGTCGGCCGGCCTAGTTGGCGTTGCCTAATGTTTTTTTTTTTTTTTCAAGCGCGTCCACGAAAGAACTTGATATTACTTGGCAATGTAAATTGGAACCCTTCGACGTGGTTCTGTATGCCAGAGATGCTTCTGATGCGTCTGTTTCCAGCAGTAAATAGAGGAATTTCGAGTCCAGCGACGCGCACATGCCCGCAGGTCGGCCGGCCTAGTTGGCGTTGCCTAATGTTTTTGTTTTTTTTCAAGCGCGTCCACGAAAGAACTTGATATTACTTGGGAATGTAAATTGGAACCCTTCGACGTGGTTCTGTATGCCAGAGATGCTTCTGATGCGTCTGTTTCCAGCAGTAAATAGAGGAATTTCGAGTCCAGCGACGCGCACATGCCCGCAGGTCGGCCGGCCTAGTTGGCGTTGCCTAATGTTTTTTTTTTTTTTCAAGCGCGTCCACGAAAGAACTTGATATTACTTGGCAATGTAAATTGGAACCCTTCGACGTGGTTCTGTATGCCAGAGATGCTTCTGATGCGTCTGTTTCCAGCAGTAAATAGAGGAATTTCGAGTCCAGCGACGCGCACATGCCCGCAGGTCGGCCGGCCTAGTTGGCGTTGCCTAATGTTTTTTTTTTTTTTTTCAAGCGCGTCCACGAAAGAACTTGATATTACTTGGGAATGTAAATTGGAACCCTTCGACGTGGTTCTGTATGCCAGAGATGCTTCTGATGCGTCTGTTTCCAGCAGTAAATAGAGAAATTTCGAGTCCAGCGACGCGCACATGCCCGCAGGTAGGCCGGCCTAGTTGGCGTTGCCTAATGTTTTTTTTTTTTTTTTCAAGCGCGGCCACGAAAGAACTTGATATTACTTGGGAATGTAAATTGGAACCCTTCGACGTGGTTCTGTATGCCAGAGATGCTTCTGATGCGTCTGTTTCCAGCAGTAAATAGAGGAATTTGGAGTCCAGCGACGCGCACATGCCCGCAGGTCGGCCGGCCTAGTTGGCGTTGCCTAATGTTTTTTTTTTTTTTTTCAAGCGCGTACACGAAAGAACTTGATATTACTTGGGAATGTAAATTGGAACCCTTCGACGTGGTTCTGTATGCCAGAGATGCTTCTGATGCGTCTGTTTCCAGCAGTAAATAGAGAAATTTCGAGTCCAGCGACGCGCACATGCCCGCAGGTCGGCCGGCCTAGTTGGCGTTGCCTAATGTTTTTTTTTTTTTTTTTTTTTTTCAAGCGCGTCCACGAAAGAACTTGATATTACTTGGGAATGTAAATTGGAACCCTTCGACGTGGTTCTGTATGCCAGAGATGCTTCTGATGCGTCTGTTTCCAGCAGTAAATAGAGAAATTTCGAGTCCAGCGACGCGCACATGCCCGCAGGTCGGCCGGCCTAGTTGGCGTTGCCTAATGTTTTTTTTTTTTTTTTTCAAGCGCGTCCACGAAAGAACTTGATATTACTTGGGAATGTAAATTGGAACCCTTCGACGTGGT
Source organism: Amblyomma maculatum (assembly GCF_055883805.1). Lineage (NCBI taxonomy): Eukaryota > Metazoa > Arthropoda > Arachnida > Ixodida > Ixodidae > Amblyomma > Amblyomma maculatum. The sequence goes on along the minus strand of NC_139350.1, from coordinate 18,964,358 downwards.
TCTGTATGCCAGAGATGCTTCTGATGCGTCTGTTTCCAGCAGTAAATAGAGAAATTTCGAGTCCAGCGACGCGCACATGCCCGCAGGTCGGCCGGCCTAGTTGGCGTTGCCTAATGTTTTTCTTTGTTTTTTTTTTCAAGCGCGTCCACGAAAGAACTTGATATTACTTGGGAATGTAAATTGGAACCCTTCGACGTGGTTCTGTATGCCAGAGATGCTTCTGATGCGTCTGTTTCCAGCAGTAAATAGAGGAATTTCGAGTCCAGCGACGCGCACATGCCCGCAGGTCGGCCGGCCTAGTTGGCGTTGCCTAATGTTTTTTTTTTTTTTTTTCAAGCGCGTCCACGAAAGAACTTGATATTACTTGGGAATGTAAATTGGAACCCTTCGACGTGGTTCTGTATGCCAGAGATGCTTCTGATGCGTCTGTTTCCAGCAGTAAATAGAGAAATTTCGAGTCCAGCGACGCGCACATGCCCGCAGGTCGGCCGGCCTAGTTGGCGTTGCCTAATGTTTTTTTTTTTTTTTTTTTTTTAAAGCGCGTCCACGAAAGAACTTGATATTACTTGGGAATGTAAATTGGAACCCTTCGACGTGGTTCTGTATGCCAGAGATGCTTCTGATACGTCTGTTTCCAGCAGTAAATAGAGGAATTTCGAGTCCAGCGACGCACACATGCCCGCAGGTCGGCCGGCCTAGTTGGCGTTGCCTAATGTTTTTTTTTTTTTTTCAAGCGCGTCCACGAAAGAACTTGATATTACTTGGGAATGTAAATTGGAACCCTTCGACGTGGTTCTGTATGCCAGAGATGCTTCTGATGCGTCTGTTTCCAGCAGTAAATAGAGAAATTTCGAGTCCAGCGACGCGCACATGCCCGCAGGTCGGCCGGCCTATTTGGCGTTGCCTAATGTTTTTTTTTTTTTTTCAAGCGCGTCCACGAAAGAACTTGATATTACTTGGGAATGTAAATTGGAACCCTTCGACGTGGTTCTGTATGCCAGAGATGCTTCTGATGCGTCTGTTTCCAGCAGTAAATAGAGGAATTTCGAGTCCAGCGACGCGCACATGCCCGCAGGTCGGCCGGCCTAGTTGGCGTTGCCTAATGTTTTTGTTTTTTTGTTTTTTTTTCAAGCGCGTCCACGAAAGAACTTGATATTACTTGGGAATGTAAATTGGAACCCTTCGACGTGGTTCTGTATGCCAGAGATGCTTCTGATGCGTCTGTTTCCAGCAGTAAATAGAGGAATTTCGAGTCCAGCGACGCACACATGCCCGCAGGTCGGCCGGCCTAGTTGGCGTTGCCTAATGTTTTTTTTTTTTTTCAAGCGCGTCCACGAAAGAACTTGATATTACTTGGGAATGTAAATTGGAACCCTTCGACGTGGTTCTGTATGCCAGAGATGCTTCTGATGCGTCTGTTTCCAGCAGTAAATAGAGAAATTTCGAGTCCAGCGACGCGCACATGCCCGCAGGTCGGCCGGCCTAGTTGGCGTTGCCTAATGTTTTTTTTTTTTTTCAAGCGCGTCCACGAAAGAACTTGATATTACTTGGGAATGTAAATTGGAACCCTTCGACGTGGTTCTGTATGCCAGAGATGCTTCTGATGCGTCTGTTTCCAGCAGTAAATAGAGGAATTTCGAGTCCAGCGACGCGCACATGCTCGCAGGTCGGCCGGCCTAGTTGGCGTTGCCTAATGTTTTTGTTTTTTTGTTTTTTTTTTCAAGCGCGTCCACGAAAGAACTTGATATTACTTGGGAATGTAAATTGGAACCCTTCGACGTGGTTCTGTATGCCAGAGATGCTTCTGATGCGTCTGTTTCCAGCAGTAAATAGAGAAATTTCGAGTCCAGCGACGCGCACATGCCCGCAGGTCGGCCGGCCTAGTTGGCGTTGCCTAATGTTTTTTTTTTTTTTTCAAGCGCGTCCACGAAAGAACTTGATATTACTTGGGAATGTAAATTGGAACCCATCGACGTGGTTCTGTATGCCAGAGATGCTTCTGATGCGTCTGTTTCCAGCAGTAAATAGAGAAATTTCGAGTCCAGCGACGCGCACATGCCCGCAGGTCGGCCGGCCTAGTTGGCGTTGCCTTATGTTTTTTTTTCTTTTTTTTTTCAAGCGCGTCCACGAAAGAACTTGATATTACTTGGGAATGTAAATTGGAACCCTTCGACGTGGTTCTGTATGACAGAGATGCTTCTGATGCGTCTGTTTCCAGCAGTAAAAAGAGGAATTTCGAGTCCAGCGACGCGCGCATGCCCGCAGGTCGGCCGGCCTAGTTGGCGTTGCCTAATTTTTTTTTTTTCAAGCGCGTCCACGAAAGAACTTGATATTACTTGGGAATGTAAATTGGAACCCTTCGACGTGGTTCTGTATGCCAGAGATGCTTCTGATGCGTCTGTTTCCAGCAGTAAATAGAGAAATTTCGAGTCCAGCGACGCGCACATGCCCGCAGGTCGGCCGGCCTAGTTGGCGTAGCCTAATGTTTTTTTTTTTTTTTTCAAGCGCTTCCACGAAAGAACTTGATATTACTTGGGAATGTAAATTGGAACCCTTCGACGTGGTTCTGTATGCCAGAGATGCTTCTGATGCGTCTGTTTCCAGCAGTAAATAGAGGAATTTCGAGTCCAGCGACGCGCAACTGCCTGCAGGTCGGCCGGCCTAGTTGGCGTTGCCTAATGTTTTTTTTTTTTTTTTTTTTTTCAAGCGCGTCCACGAAAGAACTTGATATTACTTGGGAATGTAAATTGGAACCCTTCGATGTGGTTCTGTATGCCAGACATGCTTCTGATGCGTCTGTTTCCAGCAATAAATACAGGAATTTCGAGTCCAGCGACGCGCACATGCCCGCAGGTCGGCCGGCCTAGTTGGCGTTGCCTAATGTTTTTTTTTTTTTTTTTCAAGCGCGTCCACGAAAGAACTTGATATTACTTGGGAATGTAAATTGGAACCCTTCGACGTGGTTCTGTATGCCAGAGATGCTTCTGATGCGTCTGTTTCCAGCAGTAAATAGAGCAATTTCGAGTCCAGCGACGCGCACATGCCCGCAGGTCGGCCGGCCTAGTTGGCGTTGCCTAATGTTTTTTTTTTTTTTTTTCAAGCGCGTCCACGAAAGAACTTGATATTACTTGGGAATGTAAATTGGAACCCTTCGACGTGGTTCTGTATGCCAGAGATGCTTCTGATGCGTCTGTTTCCAGCAGTAAATAGAGGAATTTTGAGTCCAGCGACGCGCAACTGCCTGCAGGTCGGCCGGCCTAATTGGCGTTGCCTAATGTTTTTTTTTTTTTTTTTTTCAAGCGCGTCCACGAAAGAACTTGATATTACTTGGGAATGTAAATTGGAACCCTTCGATGTGGTTCTGTATGCCAGAGATGCTTCTGATGCGTCTGTTTCCAGCAGTAAATACAGGAATTTCGAGTCCAGCGACGCGCACATGCCCGCAGGTCGGCCGGCCTAGTTGGCGTTGCCTAATGTTTTTTTTTTTTTTTTCAAGCGCGTCCACGAAAGAACTTGATATTACTTGGGAATGTAAATTGGAACCCTTCGACGTGGTTCTGTATGTCAGAGATGCTTCTGATGCGTCTGTTTCCAGCAGTAAATAGAGGAATTTCGAGTCCAGCGACGCGCACATGCCCGCAGGTCGGCCGGCCTAGTTGGCGTTGCCTAATGTTTTTTTTTTTTTTTCAAGCGCGTCCACGAAAGAACTTGATATTACTTGGGAATGTAAATTGGAACCCTTCGACGTGGTTCTGTATGCCAGAGATGCTTCTGATGCGTCTGTTTCCAGCAGTAAATAGAGGAAATTCTAGTCCAGCGACGCGCACCTTCCCGCAGGTCGGCCGGCCTAGTTGGCGTTGCCTAATGTTTTTTTTTTTTTTTTTTTTTCAAGCGCGTCCACGAAAGAACTTGATATTACTTGGGAATGTAAATTGGAACCCTTCGACGTGGTTCTGTATGCCAGAGATGCTTCTGATGCGTCTGTTTCCAGTAGTAAATAGAGGAATTTCGAGTCCAGCGACGCGCACATGCCCGCAGGTCGGCCGGCCTAGTTGGCGTTGCCTAATGTTTTTGTTTTTTTTTTCAAGCGCGTCCACGAAAGAACTTGATATTACTTGGGAATGTAAATTGGAACCCTTCGACGTGGTTCTGTATGCCAGAGATGCTTCTGATGCGTCTGTTTCCAGCAGTAAATAGAGAAATTTAGAGTCCAGCGACGCGCACATGCCCGCAGGTCGGCCGGCCTAGTTGGCGTTGCCTAATGTTTTTTTTTTTTTTTCAAGCGCGGCCACGAAAGAACTTGATATTACTTGGGAATGTAAATTGGAACCCTTCGACGTGGTTCTGTATGCCAGAGATGCTTCTGATGCGTCTGTTTCCAGCAGTAAATAGAGGAATTTCGAGTCCAGCGACGCACACATGCCCGCAGGTCGGCCGGCCTAGTTGGCGTTGCCTAATGTTTTTTTTTTTTTTTTCAAGCGCGTACACGAAAGAACTTGATATTACTTGGGAATGTAAATTGGAACCCTTCGACGTGGTTCTGTATGCCAGAGATGCTTCTGATGCGTCTGTTTCCAGCAGTAAATAGAGAAATTTCGAGTCCAGCGACGCGCACATGCCCGCAGGTCGGCCGGCCTAGTTGGCGTTGCCTAATGTTTTTTTTTTTTTTTTTTCAAGTGCGTCCACGAAAGAACTTGATATTACTTGGGAATGTAAATTGGAACCCTTCGACGTGGTTCTGTATGCCAGAGATGCTTCTGATACGTCTGTTTCCAGCAGTAAATAGAGGAATTTCGAGTCCAGCGACGCACACATGCCCGCAGGTCGGCCGGCCTAGTTGGCGTTGCCTAATGTTTTTTTTTTTTTTTCAAGCGCGTCCACGAAAGAACTTGATATTACTTGGGAATGTAAATTGGAACCCTTCGACGTGGTTCCGTATGCCAGAGATGCTTCTGATGCGTCTGTTTCCAGCAGTAAATAGAGGAATTTCGAGTCCAGCGACGCGCACATGCTCGCAGGTCGGCCGGCCTAGTTGGCGTTGCCTAATGTTTTTGTTTTTTTGTTTTTTTTTTCAAGCGCGTCCACGAAAGAACTTGATATTACTTGGGAATGTAAATTGGAACCCTTCGACGTGGTTCTGTATGCCAGAGATGCTTCTGATGCGTCTGTTTCCAGCAGTAAATAGAGAAATTTCGAGTCCAGCGACGCGCACATGCCCGCAGGTCGGCCGGCCTAGTTGGCGTTGCCTAATGTTTTTTTTTTTTTTTTCAAGCGCGTCCACGAAAGAACTTGATATTACTTGGGAATGTAAATTGGAACCCTTCGACGTGGTTCTGTATGCCAGAGATGCTTCTGATGCGTCTGTTTCCAGCAGTAAATAGAGAAATTTCGAGTCCAGCGACGCGCACATGCCCGCAGGTCGGCCGGCCTAGTTGGCGTTGCCTTATGTTTTTTTTTCTTTTTTTTTCAAGCGCGTCCACGAAAGAACTTGATATTACTTGGGAATGTAAATTGGAACCCTTCGACGTGGTTCTGTATGACAGAGATGCTTCTGATGCGTCTGTTTCCAGCAGTAAAAAGAGGAATTTCGAGTCCAGCGACGCGCGCATGCCCGCAGGTCGGCCGGCCTAGTTGGCGTTGCCTAATTTTTTTTTTTTTTCAAGCGCGTCCACGAAAGAACTTGATATTACTTGGGAATGTAAATTGGAACCCTTCGACGTGGTTCTGTATGCCAGAGATGCTTCTGATGCGTCTGTTTCCAGCAGTAAATAGAGAAATTTCGAGTCCAGCGACGCGCACATGCCCGCAGGTCGGCCGGAATAGTTGGCGTAGCCTAATGTTTTTTTTTTTTTTTTTTCAAGCGCTTCCACGAAAGAACTTGATATTACTTGGGAATGTAAATTGGAACCCTTCGACGTGGTTCTGTATGCCAGAGATGCTTCTGATGCGTCTGTTTCCAGCAGTAAATAGAGGAATTTCGAGTCCAGCGACGCGCAACTGCCTGCAGGTCGGCCGGCATAGTTGGCGTTGCCTAATGTTTTTTTTTTTTTTTTCAAGCGCGTCCACGAAAGAACTTGATATTACTTGGGAATGTAAATTGGAACCCTTCGATGTGGTTCTGTATGCCAGAGATGCTTCTGATGCGTCTGTTTCCAGCAATAAATACAGGAATTTCGAGTCCAGCGACGCGCACATGCCCGCAGGTCGGCCGGCCTAGTTGGCGTTGCCTAATGTTTTTTTTTTTTTTTCAAGCGCGTCCACGAAAGAACTTGATATTACTTGGGAATGTAAATTGGAACCCTTCGACGTGGTTCTGTATGCCAGAGATGCTTCTGATGCGTCTGTTTCCAGCAGTAAATAGAGCAATTTCGAGTCCAGCGACGCGCACATGCCCGCAGGTCGGCCGGCCTAGTTGGCGTTGCCTAATGTTTTTTTTTTTTTTTTTCAAGCGCGTCCACGAAAGAACTTGATATTACTTGGGAATGTAAATTGGAACCCTTCGACGTGGTTCTGTGTGCCAGAGATGCTTCTGATGCGTCTGTTTCCAGCAGTAAATAGAGGAATTTTGAGTCCAGCGACGCGCAACTGCCTGCAGGTCGGCCGGCCTAATTGGCGTTGCCTAATGTTTTTTTTTTTTTTTTTTTTCAAGCGCGTCCACGAAAGAACTTGATATTACTTGGGAATGTAAATTGGAACCCTTCGATGTGGTTCTGTATGCCAGAGATGCTTCTGATGCGTCTGTTTCCAGCAGTAAATACAGGAATTTCGAGTCCAGCGACGCGCACATGCCCGCAGGTCGGCCGGCCTAGTTGGCGTTGCCTAATGTTTTTTTTTTTTTTTTTTTTTTTCAAGCGCGTCCACGAAAGAACTTGATATTACTTGGGAATGTAAATTGGAACCCTTCGACGTGGTTTTGTATGTCAGAGATGCTTCTGATGCGTCTGTTTCCAGCAGTAAATAGAGGAATTTCGAGTCCAGCGACGCGCACATGCCCGCAGGTCGGCCGGCCTAGTTGGCGTTGCCTAATGTTTTTTTTTTTTTTTCAAGCGCGTCCACGAAAGAACTTGATATTACTTGGGAATGTAAATTGGAACCCTTCGACGTGGTTCTGTATGCCAGAGATGCTTCTGATGCGTCTGTTTCCAGCAGTAAATAGAGGAAATTCGAGTCCAGCGACGCGCACATGCCCGCAGGTCGGCCGGCCTAGTTGGCGTTGCCTAATGTTTTTTTTTTTTTTTTTTTCAAGCGCGTCCACGAAAGAACTTGATATTACTTGGGAATGTAAATTGGAACCCTTCGACGTGGTTCTGTATGCCAGAGATGCTTCTGATGCGTCTGTTTCCAGTAGTAAATAGAGGAATTTCGAGTCCAGCGACGCGCACATGCCCGCAGGTCGGCCGGCCTAGTTGGCGTTGCCTAATGTTTTTTTTTTTTTTTTCAAGCGCGTCCACGAAAGAACTTGATATTACTTGGGAATGTAAATTGGAACCCTTCGACGTGGTTCTGTATGCCAGAGATGCTTCTGATGCGTCTGTTTCCAGCAGTAAATAGAGAAATTTAGAGTCCAGCGACGCGCACATGCCCGCAGGTCGGCCGGCCTAGTTGGCGTTGCCTAATGTTTTTTTTTTTTTTTTTTTTCAAGCGCGGCCACGAAAGAACTTGATATTACTTGGGAATGTAAATTGGAACCCTTCGACGTGGTTCTGTATGCCAGAGATGCTTCTGATGCGTCTGTTTCCAGCAGTAAATAGAGGAATTTCGAGTCCAGCGACGCACACATGCCCGCAGGTCGGCCGGCCTAGTTGGCGTTGCCTAATGTTTTTTTTTTTTTTTCAAGCGCGTACACGAAAGAACTTGATATTACTTGGGAATGTAAATTGGAACCCTTCGACGTGGTTCTGTATGCCAGAGATGCTTCTGATGCGTCTGTTTCCAGCAGTAAATAGAGAAATTTCGAGTCCAGCGACGCGCACATGCCCGCAGGTCGGCCGGCCTAGTTGGCGTTGCCTAATGTTTTTTTTTTTTTTTTTCAAGCGCGTCCACGAAAGAACTTGATATTACTTGGGAATGTAAATTGGAACCCTTCGACGTGGTTCTGTATGCCAGAGATGCTTCTGATACGTCTGTTTCCAGCAGTAAATAGAGGAATTTCGAGTCCAGCGACGCACACATGCCCGCAGGTCGGCCGGCCTAGTTGGCGTTGCCTAATGTTTTTTTTTTTTTTCAAGCGCGTCCACGAAAGAACTTGATATTACTTGGGAATGTAAATTGGAACCCTTCGACGTGGTTCTGTATGCCAGAGATGCTTCTGATGCGTCTGTTTCCAGCAGTAAATAGAGAAATTTCGAGTCCAGCGACGCGCACATGCCCGCAGGTCGGCCGGCCTAGTTGGCGTTGCCTAATGTTTTTTTTTTTTTTTCAAGCGCGTCCACGAAAGAACTTGATATTACTTGGGAATGTAAATTGGAACCCTTCGACGTGGTTCTGTATGCCACAGATGCTTCTGATGCGTCTGTTTCCAGCAGTAAATAGAGGAATTTCGAGTCCAGCGACGCGCACATGCCCGCAGGTCGGCCGGCCTAGTTGGCGTTGCCTAATGTTTTTGTTTTTTTTCAAGCGCGTCCACGAAAGAACTTGATATTACTTGGCAATGTAAATTGGAACCCTTCGACGTGGTTCTGTATGCCAGAGATGCTTCTGATGCGTCTGTTTCCAGCAGTAAATAGAGGAATTTCGAGTCCAGCGACGCGCACATGCCCGCAGGTCGGCCGGCCTAGTTGGCGTTGCCTAATGTTTTTTTTTTTTTTCAAGCGCGTCCACGAAAGAACTTGATATTACTTGGGAATGTAAATTGGAACCCTTCGACGTGGTTCTGTATGCCAGAGATGCTTCTGATGCGTCTGTTTCCAGCAGTAAATAGAGGAATTTCGAGTCCAGCGACGCACACATGCCCGCAGGTCGGCCGGCCTAGTTGGCGTTGCCTAATGTTTTTTTTTTTTTTCAAGCGCGTCCACGAAAGAACTTGATATTACTTGGGAATGTAAATTGGAACCCTTCGACGTGGTTCTGTATGCCAGAGATGCTTCTGATGCGTCTGTTTCCAGCAGTAAATAGAGAAATTTCGAGTCCAGCGACGCACACATGCCAGCAGGTCGGCCGGCCTAGTTGGCGTTGCCTAATGTTTTTTTTTTTTTTTTTCAAGCGCGTCCACGAAAGAACTTGATATTACTTGGGAATGTAAATTGGAACCCTTCGACGTGGTTCTGTATGCCAGAGATGCTTCTGATACGTCTGTTTCCAGCAGTAAATAGAGGAATTTCGAGTCCAGCGACGCACACATGCCCGCAGGTCGGCCGGCCTAGTTGGCGTTGCCTAATGTTTTTTTTTTTTTTTTCAAGCGCGTCCACGAAAGAACTTGATATTACTTGGGAATGTAAATTGGAACCCTTCGACGTGGTTCTGTATGCCAGAGATGCTTCTGATGCGTCTGTTTCCAGCAGTAAATAGAGAAATTTCGAGTCCAGCGACGCGCACATGCCCGCAGGTCGGCCGGCCTAGTTGGCGTTGCCTAATGTTTTTTTTTTTTTTTTCAAGCGCGTCCACGAAAGAACTTGATATTACTTGGGAATGTAAATTGGAACCCTTCGACGTGGTTCTGTATGCCAGAGATGCTTCTGATGCGTCTGTTTCCAGCAGTAAATAGAGAAATTTCGAGTCCAGCGACGCGCACATGCCCGCAGGTCGGCCGGCCTAGTTGGCGTAGCCTAATGTTTTTTTTTTTTTTTCAAGCGCGTCCACGAAAGAACTTGATATTACTTGGCAATGTAAATTGGAACCCTTCGACGTGGTTCTGTATGCCAGAGATGCTTCTGATGCGTCTGTTTCCAGCAGTAAATAGAGGAATTTCGAGTCCAGCGACGCGCACATGCCCGCAGGTCGGCCGGCCTAGTTGGCGTTGCCTAATGTTTTTTTTTTTTTTCAAGCGCGTCCACGAAAGAACTTGATATTACTTGGCAATGTAAATTGGAACCCTTCGACGTGGTTCTGTATGCCAGAGATGCTTCTGATGCGTCTGTTTCCAGCAGTAAATAGAGGAATTTCGAGTCCAGCGACGCGCACATGCCCGCAGGTCGGCCGGCCTAGTTGGCGTTGCCTAATGTTTTTTTTTTTTTTTCAAGCGCGTCCACGAAAGAACTTGATATTACTTGGGAATGTAAATTGGAACCCTTCGACGTGGTTCTGTATGCCAGAGATGCTTCTGATGCGTCTGTTTCCAGCAGTAAATAGAGAAATTTCGAGTCCAGCGACGCGCACATGCCCGCAGGTCGGCCGGCCTAGTTGGCGTTGCCTAATGTTTTTTTTTTTTTTTTTTTTCAAGCGCGGCCACGAAAGAACTTGATATTACTTGGGAATGTAAATTGGAACCCTTCGACGTGGTTCTGTATGCCAGAGATGCTTCTGATGCGTCTGTTTCCAGCAGTAAATAGAGGAATTTCGAGTCCAGCGACGCGCACATGCCCGCAGGTCGGCCGGCCTAGTTGGCGTTGCCTAATGTTTTTTTTCTTTTTTTCAAGCGCGTACACGAAAGAACTTGATATTACTTGGGAATGTAAATTGGAACCCTTCGACGTGGTTCTGTATGCCAGAGATGCTTCTGATGCGTCTGTTTCCAGCAGTAAATAGAGAAATTTCGAGTCCAGCGACGCGCACATGCCCGCAGGTCGGCCGGCCTAGTTGGCGTTGCCTAATGTTTTTTTTTTTTTTTTTTCAAGCGCGTCCACGAAAGAACTTGATATTACTTGGGAATGTAAATTGGAACCCTTCGACGTGGTTCTGTATGCCAGAGATGCTTCTGATGCGTCTGTTTCCAGCAGTAAATAGAGAAATTTCGAGTCCAGCGACGCGCACATGCCCGCAGGTCGGCCGGCCTAGTTGGCGTTGCCTAATGTTTTTTTTTTTTTTCAAGCGCGTCCACGAAAGAACTTGATATTACTTGGGAATGTAAATTGGAACCCTTCGACGTGGTTCTGTATGCCAGAGATGCTTCTGATGCGTCTGTTTCCAGCAGTAAATAGAGGAATTTCGAGTCCAGCGACGCGCACATGCCCGCAGGTCGGCCGGCCTAGTTGGCGTTGCCTAATGTTTTTTTTTTTTTTTTCAAGCGCGTCCACGAAAGAACTTGATATTACTTGGCAATGTAAATTGGAACCCTTCGACGTGGTTCTGTATGCCAGAGATGCTTCTGATGCGTCTGTTTCCAGCAGTAAATAGAGGAATTTCGAGTCCAGCGACGCGCACATGCCCGCAGGTCGGCCGGCCTAGTTGGCGTTGCCTAATGTTTTTTTTTTTTTTTCAAGCGCGTCCACGAAAGAACTTGATATTACTTGGGAATGTAAATTGGAACCCTTCGACGTGGTTCTGTATGCCAGAGATGCTTCTGATGCGTCTGTTTCCAGCAGTAAATAGAGGAATTTCGAGTCCAGCGACGCGCACATGCCCGCAGGTCTGCCGGCCTAGTTGGCGTTGCCTAATGTTTTTTTTTTTTTTTCAAGCGCGTCCACGAAAGAACTTGATATTACTTGGCAATGTAAATTGGAACCCTTCGACGTGGTTCTGTATGCCAGAGATGCTTCTGATGCGTCTGTTTCCAGCAGTAAATAGAGGAATTTCGAGTCCAGCGACGCGCACATGCCCGCAGGTCGGCCGGCCTAGTTGGCGTTGCCTAATGTTTTTTTTTTTTTTCAAGCGCGTCCACGAAAGAACTTGATATTACTTGGGAATGTAAATTGGAACCCTTCGACGTGGTTCTGTATGCCAGAGATGCTTCTGATGCGTCTGTTTCCAGCAGTAAATAGAGAAATTTCGAGTCCAGCGACGCGCACATGCCCGCAGGTCGGCCGGCCTAGTTGGCGTTGCCTAATGTTTTTTTTTTTTTTTCAAGCGCGTCCACGAAAGAACTTGATATTACTTGGGAATGTAAATTGGAACCCTTCGACGTGGTTCTGTATGCCAGAGATGCTTCTGATGCGTCTGTTTCCAGCAGTAAATAGAGAAATTTCGAGTCCAGCGACGCGCACATGCCCGCAGGTCGGCCGGCCTAGTTGGCGTTGCCTTATGTTTTTTTTTCTTTTTTTTTCAAGCGCGTCCACGAAAGAACTTGATATTACTTGGGAATGTAAATTGGAACCCTTCGACGTGGTTCTGTATGACAGAGATGCTTCTGATGCGTCTGTTTCCAGCAGTAAAAAGAGGAATTTCGAGTCCAGCGACGCGCGCATGCCCGCAGGTCGGCCGGCCTAGTTGGCGTTGCCTAATTTTTTTTTTTTCAAGCGCGTCCACGAAAGAACTTGATATTACTTGGGAATGTAAATTGGAACCCTTCGACGTGGTTCTGTATGCCAGAGATGCTTCTGATGCGTCTGTTTCCAGCAGTAAATAGAGAAATTTCGAGTCCAGCGACGCGCACATGCCCGCAGGTCGGCCGGCCTAGTTGGCGTAGCCTAATGTTTTTTTTTTTTTTTTTTCAAGCGCTTCCACGAAAGAACTTGATATTACTTGGGAATGTAAATTGGAACCCTTCGACGTGGTTCTGTATGCCAGAGATGCTTCTGATGCGTCTGTTTCCAGCAGTAAATAGAGGAATTTCGAGTCCAGCGACGCGGAACTGCCTGCAGGTCGGCCGGCCTAGTTGGCGTTGCCTAATGTTTTTTTTTTTTTTTTTCAAGCGCGTCCACGAAAGAACTTGATATTACTTGGGAATGTAAATTGGAACCCTTCGATGTGGTTCTGTATGCCAGAGATGCTTCTGATGCGTCTGTTTCCAGCAATAAATACAGGAATTTCGAGTCCAGCGACGCGCACATGCCCGCAGGTCGGCCGGCCTAGTTGGCGTTGCCTAATGTTTTTTTTTTTTTTTCAAGCGCGTCCACGAAAGAACTTGATATTACTTGGGAATGTAAATTGGAACCCTTCGACGTGGTTCTGTATGCCAGAGATGCTTCTGATGCGTCTGTTTCCAGCAGTAAATAGAGCAATTTCGAGTCCAGCGACGCGCACATGCCCGCAGGTCGGCCGGCCTAGTTGGCGTTGCCTAATGTTTTTTTTTTTTTTTTTCAAGCGCGTCCACGAAAGAACTTGATATTACTTGGGAATGTAAATTGGAACCCTTCGACGTGGTTCTGTGTGCCAGAGATGCTTCTGATGCGTCTGTTTCCAGCAGTAAATAGAGGAATTTTGAGTCCAGCGACGCGCAACTGCCTGCAGGTCGGCCGGCCTAATTGGCGTTGCCTAATGTTTTTTTTTTTTTTTTTTTTTCAAGCGCGTCCACGAAAGAACTTGATATTACTTGGGAATGTAAATTGGAACCCTTCGATGTGGTTCTGTATGCCAGAGATGCTTCTGATGCGTCTGTTTCCAGCAGTAAATACAGGAATTTCGAGTCCAGCGACGCGCACATGCCCGCAGGTCGGCCGGCCTAGTTGGCGTTGCCTAATGTTTTTTTTTTTTTTTTTTTTTCAAGCGCGTCCACGAAAGAACTTGATATTACTTGGGAATGTAAATTGGAACCCTTCGACGTGGTTTTGTATGTCAGAGATGCTTCTGATGCGTCTGTTTCCAGCAGTAAATAGAGGAATTTCGAGTCCAGCGACGCGCACATGCCCGCAGGTCGGCCGGCCTAGTTGGCGTTGCCTAATGTTTTTTTTTTTTTTCAAGCGCGTCCACGAAAGAACTTGATATTACTTGGGAATGTAAATTGGAACCCTTCGACGTGGTTCTGTATGCCAGAGATGCTTCTGATGCGTCTGTTTCCAGCAGTAAATAGAGGAAATTCGAGTCCAGCGACGCGCACATGCCCGCAGGTCGGCCGGCCTAGTTGGCGTTGCCTAATGTTTTTTTTTTTTTTTTTTTTCAAGCGCGTCCACGAAAGAACTTGATATTACTTGGGAATGTAAATTGGAACCCTTCGACGTGGTTCTGTATGCCAGAGATGCTTCTGATGCGTCTGTTTCCAGTAGTAAATAGAGGAATTTCGAGTCCAGCGACGCGCACATGCCCGCAGGTCGGCCGGCCTAGTTGGCGTTGCCTAATGTTTTTTTTTTTTTTTCAAGCGCGTCCACGAAAGAACTTGATATTACTTGGGAATGTAAATTGGAACCCTTCGACGTGGTTCTGTATGCCAGAGATGCTTCTGATGCGTCTGTTTCCAGCAGTAAATAGAGAAATTTAGAGTCCAGCGACGCGCACATGCCCGCAGGTCGGCCGGCCTAGTTGGCGTTGCCTAATGTTTTTTTTTTTTTTTTTCAAGCGCGGCCACGAAAGAACTTGATATTACTTGGGAATGTAAATTGGAACCCTTCGACGTGGTTCTGTATGCCAGAGATGCTTCTGATGCGTCTGTTTCCAGCAGTAAATAGAGGAATTTCGAGTCCAGCGACGCACACATGCCCGCAGGTCGGCCGGCCTAGTTGGCGTTGCCTAATGTTTTTTTTTTTTTTCAAGCGCGTACACGAAAGAACTTGATATTACTTGGGAATGTAAATTGGAACCCTTCGACGTGGTTCTGTATGCCAGAGATGCTTCTGATGCGTCTGTTTCCAGCAGTAAATAGAGGAATTTCGAGTCCAGCGACGCGCACATGCCCGCAGGTCGGCCGGCCTAGTTGGCGTTGCCTAATGTTTTTGTTTTTTTTCAAGCGCGTCCACGAAAGAACTTGATATTACTTGGCAATGTAAATTGGAACCCTTCGACGTGGTTCTGTATGCCAGAGATGCTTCTGATGCGTCTGTTTCCAGCAGTAAATAGAGGAATTTCGAGTCCAGCGACGCGCACATGCCCGCAGGTCGGCCGGCCTAGTTGGCGTTGCCTAATGTTTTTTTTTTTTCAAGCGCGTCCACGAAAGAACTTGATATTACTTGGGAATGTAAATTGGAACCCTTCGACGTGGTTCTGTATGCCAGAGATGCTTCTGATGCGTCTGTTTCCAGCAGTAAATAGAGGAATTTCGAGTCCAGCGACGCACACATGCCCGCAGGTCGGCCGGCCCTAGTTGGCGTTGCCTAATGTTTTTTTTTTTTTCAAGCGCGTCCACGAAAGAACTTGATATTACTTGGGAATGTAAATTGGAACCCTTCGACGTGGTTCTGTATGCCAGAGATGCTTCTGATGCGTCTGTTTCCAGCAGTAAATAGAGAAATTTCGAGTCCAGCGACGCACACATGCCCGCAGGTCGGCCGGCCTAGTTGGCGTTGCCTAATGTTTTTTTTTTTTTTTTTTCAAGCGCGTCCACGAAAGAACTTGATATTACTTGGGAATGTAAATTGGAACCCTTCGACGTGGTTCTGTATGCCAGAGATGCTTCTGATACGTCTGTTTCCAGCAGTAAATAGAGGAATTTCGAGTCCAGCGACGCACACATGCCCGCAGGTCGGCCGGCCTAGTTGGCGTTGCCTAATGTTTTTTTTTTTTTTTCAAGCGCGTCCACGAAAGAACTTGATATTACTTGGGAATGTAAATTGGAACCCTTCGACGTGGTTCTGTATGCCAGAGATGCTTCTGATGCGTCTGTTTCCAGCAGTAAATAGAGAAATTTCGAGTCCAGCGACGCGCACATGCCGCAGGTCGGCCGGCCTAGTTGGCGTTGCCTAATGTTTTTTTTTTTTTTTTCAAGCGCGTCCACGAAAGAACTTGATATTACTTGGGAATGTAAATTGGAACCCTTCGACGTGGTTCTGTATGCCAGAGATGCTTCTGATGCGTCTGTTTCCAGCAGTAAATAGAGAAATTTCGAGTCCAGCGACGCGCACATGCCCGCAGGTCGGGCCGGCCTAGTTGGCGTAGCCTAATGTTTTTTTTTTTTTTTCAAGCGCGTCCACGAAAGAACTTGATATTACTTGGCAATGTAAATTGGAACCCTTCGACGTGGTTCTGTATGCCAGAGATGCTTCTGATGCGTCTGTTTCCAGCAGTAAATAGAGGAATTTCGAGTCCAGCGACGCGCACATGCCCGCAGGTCGGCCGGCCTAGTTGGCGTTGCCTAATGTTTTTTTTTTTTTTCAAGCGCGTCCACGAAAGAACTTGATATTACTTGGCAATGTAAATTGGAACCCTTCGACGTGGTTCTGTATGCCAGAGATGCTTCTGATGCGTCTGTTTCCAGCAGTAAATAGAGGAATTTCGAGTCCAGCGACGCGCACATGCCCGCAGGTCGGCCGGCCTAGTTGGCGTTGCCTAATGTTTTTTTTTTTTTTCAAGCGCGTCCACGAAAGAACTTGATATTACTTGGGAATGTAAATTGGAACCCTTCGACGTGGTTCTGTATGCCAGAGATGCTTCTGATGCGTCTGTTTCCAGCAGTAAATAGAGAAATTTCGAGTCCAGCGACGCGCACATGCCCGCAGGTCGGCCGGCCTAGTTGGCGTTGCCTAATGATTTTTTTTTTTTTTCAAGCGCGGCCACGAAAGAACTTGATATTACTTGGGAATGTAAATTGGAACCCTTCGACGTGGTTCTGTATGCCAGAGAATGCTTCTGATGCGTCTGTTTCCAGCAGTAAATAGAGGAATTTCGAGTCCAGCGACGCGCACATGCCCGCAGGTCGGCCGGCCTAGTTGGCGTTGCCTAATGTTTTTTTTCTTTTTTTCAAGCGCGTACACGAAAGAACTTGATATTACTTGGGAATGTAAATTGGAACCCTTCGACGTGGTTCTGTATGCCAGAGATGCTTCTGATGCGTCTGTTTCCAGCAGTAAATAGAGAAATTTCGAGTCCAGCGACGCGCACATGCCCGCAGGTCGGCCGGCCTAGTTGGCGTTGCCTAATGTTTTTTTTTTTTTTTCAAGCGCGTCCACGAAAGAACTTGATATTACTTGGGAATGTAAATTGGAACCCTTCGACGTGGTTCTGTATGCCAGAGATGCTTCTGATGCGTCTGTTTCCAGCAGTAAATAGAGAAATTTCGAGTCCAGCGACGCGCACATGCCCGCAGGTCGGCCGGCCTAGTTGGCGTTGCCTAATGTTTTTTTTTTTTTTCAAGCGCGTCACGAAAGAACTTGATATTACTTGGGAATGTAAATTGGAACCCTTCGACGTGGTTCTGTATGCCAGAGATGCTTCTGATGCGTCTGTTTCCAGCAGTAAATAGAGGAATTTCGAGTCCAGCGACGCGCACATGCCCGCAGGTCGGCCGGCCTAGTTGGCGTTGCCTAATGTTTTTTTTTTTTTTCAAGCGCGTCCACGAAAGAACTTGATATTACTTGGCAATGTAAATTGGAACCCTTCGACGTGGTTCTGTATGCCAGAGATGCTTCTGATGCGTCTGTTTCCAGCAGTAAATAGAGGAATTTCGAGTCCAGCGACGCGCACATGCCCCGCAGGTCGGCCGGCCTAGTTGGCGTTGCCTAATGTTTTTTTTTTTTTTTTCAAGCGCGTCCACGAAAGAACTTGATATTACTTGGGAATGTAAATTGGAACCCTTCGACGTGGTTCTGTATGCCAGAGATGCTTCTGATGCGTCTGTTTCCAGCAGTAAATAGAGGAATTTCGAGTCCAGCGACGCGCACATGCCCGCAGGTCGGCCGGCCTAGTTGGCGTTGCCTAATGTTTTTTTTTTTTTTTCAAGCGCGTCCACGAAAGAACTTGATATTACTTGGCAATGTAAATTGGAACCCTTCGACGTGGTTCTGTATGCCAGAGATGCTTCTGATGCGTCTGTTTCCAGCAGTAAATAGAGGAATTTCGAGTCCAGCGACGCGCACATGCCCGCAGGTCGGCCGGCCTAGTTGGCGTTGCCTAATGTTTTTTTTTTTTTTTCAAGCGCGTCCACGAAAGAACTTGATATTACTTGGGAATGTAAATTGGAACCCTTCGACGTGGTTCTGTATGCCAGAGATGCTTCTGATGCGTCTGTTTCCAGCAGTAAATAGAGGAATTTCGAGTCCAGCGACGCGCACATGCCCGCAGGTCGGCCGGCCTAGTTGGCGTTGCCTAATGTTTTTTTTTTTTTTTTCAAGCGCGTCCACGAAAGAACTTGATATTACTTGCAATGTAAATTGGAACCCTTCGACGTGGTTCTGTATGCCAGAGATGCTTCTGATGCGTCTGTTTCCAGCAGTAAATAGAGGAATTTCGAGTCCAGCGACGCGCACATGCCCGCAGGTCGGCCGGCCTAGTTGGCGTTGCCTAATGATTTTTTTTTTTTCAAGCGCGTCCACGAAAGAACTTGATATTACTTGGGAATGTAAATTGGAACCCTTCGACGTGGTTTTGTATGCCAGAGATGCTTCTGATGCGTCTGTTTCCAGCAGTAAATAGAGAAATTTCGAGTCCAGCGACGCGCACATGCCCGCAGGTAGGCCGGCCTAGTTGGCGTTGCCTAATGTTTTTTTTTTTTTTTTTCAAGCGCGGCCACGAAAGAACTTGATATTACTTGGGAATGTAAATTGGAACCCTTCGACGTGGTTCTGTATGCCAGAGATGCTTCTGATGCGTCTGTTTCCAGCAGTAAATAGAGAAATTTCGAGTCCAGCGACGCGCACATGCCCGCAGGTCGGCCGGCCTAGTTGGCGTTGCCTAATGTTTTTTTTTTTTTTTTCAAGCGCGTCCACGAAAGAACTTGATATTACTTGGGAATGGAAATTGGAACCCTTCGACGTGGTTCTGTATGCCAGAGATGCTTCTGATGCGTCTGTTTCCAGCAGTAAATAGAGAAATTTCGAGTCCAGCGACGCGCACATGCCCGCAGGTAGGCCGGCCTAGTTGGCGTTGCCTAATGTTTTTTTTTTTTTTTTTCAAGCGCGGCCACGAAAGAACTTGATATTACTTGGGAATGTAAATTGGAACCCTTCGACGTGGTTCTGTATGCCAGAGATGCTTCTGATACGTCTGTTTCCAGCAGTAAATAGAGGAATTTCGAGTCCAGCGACGCACACATGCCCGCAGGTCGGCCGGCCTAGTTGGCGTTGCCTAATGTTTTTTTTTTTTTTTTTCAAGCGCGTCCACGAAAGAACTTGATATTACTTGGGAATGGAAATTGGAACCCTTCGACGTGGTTCTGTATGCCAGAGATGCTTCTGATGCGTCTGTTTCCAGCAGTAAATAGAGAAATTTCGAGTCCAGCGACGCGCACATGCCCGCAGGTCGGCCGGCCAGTTGGCGTTGCCTAATGTTTTTTTTTTTTTTTTTTCAAGCGCGTCCACGAAAGAACTTGATATTACTTGGGAATGTAAATTGGAACCCTTCGACGTGGTTCTGTATGCCAGAGATGCTTCTGATGCGTCTGTTTCCAGCAGTAAATAGAGGAATTTCGAGTCCAGCGACGCGCACATGCCCGCAGGTCGGCCGGCCTAGTTGGCGTTGCCTAATGTTTTTTTTTTTTTTTCAAGCGCGTCCACGAAAGAACTTGATATTACTTGGCAATGTAAATTGGAACCCTTCGACGTGGTTCTGTATGCCAGAGATGCTTCTGATGCGTCTGTTTCCAGCAGTAAATAGAGGAATTTCGAGTCCAGCGACGCGCACATGCCCGCAGGTCGGCCGGCCTAGTTGGCGTTGCCTAATGTTTTTTTTTTTTTTCAAGCGCGTCCACGAAAGAACTTGATATTACTTGGGAATGTAAATTGGAACCCTTCGACGTGGTTCTGTATGCCAGAGATGCTTCTGATGCGTCTGTTTCCAGCAGTAAATAGAGGAATTTCGAGTCCAGCGACGCGCACATGCCCGCAGGTCGGCCGGCCTAGTTGGCGTTGCCTAATGTTTTTTTTTTTTTTTCAAGCGCGTCCACGAAAGAACTTGATATTACTTGGCAATGTAAATTGGAACCCTTCGACGTGGTTCTGTATGCCAGAGATGCTTCTGATGCGTCTGTTTCCAGCAGTAAATAGAGGAATTTCGAGTCCAGCGACGCGCACATGCCCGCAGGTCGGCCGGCCTAGTTGGCGTTGCCTAATGTTTTTTTTTTTTTTTTCAAGCGCGTCCACGAAAGAACTTGATATTACTTGGGAATGTAAATTGGAACCCTTCGACGTGGTTCTGTATGCCAGAGATGCTTCTGATGCGTCTGTTTCCAGCAGTAAATAGAGAAATTTCGAGTCCAGCGACGCGCACATGGCCGCAGGTAGGCCGGCCTAGTTGGCGTTGCCTAATGTTTTTTTTTTTTTTTCAAGCGCGGCCACGAAAGAACTTGATATTACTTGGGAATGTAAATTGGAACCCTTCGACGTGGTTCTGTATGCCAGAGATGCTTCTGATGCGTCTGTTTCCAGCAGTAAATAGAGAAATTTCGAGTCCAGCGACGCGCACATGCCCGCAGGTCGGCCGGCCTAGTTGGCGTTGCCTTATGTTTTTTTTTCTTTTTTTTCAAGCGCGTCCACGAAAGAACTTGATATTACTTGGGAATGTAAATTGGAACCCTTCGACGTGGTTCTGTATGCCAGAGATGCTTCTGATACGTCTGTTTCCAGCAGTAAATAGAGGAATTTCGAGTCCAGCGACGCACACATGCCCGCAGGTCGGCCGGCCTAGTTGGCGTTGCCTAATGTTTTTTTTTTTTTTCAAGCGCGTCCACGAAAGAACTTGATATTACTTGGGAATGTAAATTGGAACCCTTCGACGTGGTTCTGTATGCCAGAGATGCTTCTGATGCGTCTGTTTCCAGCAGTAAATAGAGAAATTTCGAGTCCAGCGACGCGCACATGCCCGCAGGTCGGCCGGCCTAGTTTGCGTTGCCTAATGTTTTTTTTTTTTTTTTCAAGCGCGTCCACGAAAGAACTTGATATTACTTGGGAATGTAAATTGGAACCCTTCGACGTGGTTCTGTATGCCAGAGATGCTTCTGATGCGTCTGTTTCCAGCAGTAAATAGAGGAATTTCGAGTCCAGCGACGCGCACATGCCCGCAGGTCGGCCGGCCTAGTTGGCGTTGCCTAATGTTTTTGTTTTTTTTCAAGCGCGTCCACGAAAGAACTTGATATTACTTGGCAATGTAAATTGGAACCCTTCGACGTGGTTCTGTATGCCAGAGATGCTTCTGATGCGTCTGTTTCCAGCAGTAAATAGAGGAATTTCGAGTCCAGCGACGCGCACATGCCCGCAGGTCGGCCGGCCTAGTTGGCGTTGCCTAATGTTTTTTTTTTTTTTTCAAGCGCGTCCACGAAAGAACTTGATATTACTTGGGAATGTAAATTGGAACCCTTCGACGTGGTTCTGTATGCCAGAGATGCTTCTGATGCGTCTGTTTCCAGCAGTAAATAGAGGAATTTCGAGTCCAGCGACGCACACATGCCCGCAGGTCGGCCGGCCTAGTTGGCGTTGCCTAATGTTTTTTTTTTTTTTTCAAGCGCGTCCACGAAAGAACTTGATATTACTTGGGAATGTAAATTGGAACCCTTCGACGTGGTTCTGTATGCCAGAGATGCTTCTGATGCGTCTGTTTCCAGCAGTAAATAGAGAAATTTCGAGTCCAGCGACGCACACATGCCCGCAGGTCGGCCGGCCTAGTTGGCGTTGCCTAATGTTTTTTTTTTTTTTTTCAAGCGCGTCCACGAAAGAACTTGATATTACTTGGGAATGTAAATTGGAACCCTTCGACGTGGTTCTGTATGCCAGAGATGCTTCTGATACGTCTGTTTCCAGCAGTAAATAGAGGAATTTCGAGTCCAGCGACGCACACATGCCCGCAGGTCGGCCGGCCTAGTTGGCGTTGCCTAATGTTTTTTTTTTTTTTTTTCAAGCGCGTCCACGAAAGAACTTGATATTACTTGGGAATGTAAATTGGAACCCTTCGACGTGGTTCTGTATGCCAGAGATGCTTCTGATGCGTCTGTTTCCAGCAGTAAATAGAGAAATTTCGAGTCCAGCGACGCGCACATGCCCGCAGGTCGGCCGGCCTAGTTGGCGTTGCCTAATGTTTTTTTTTTTTTTTCAAGCGCGTCCACGAAAGAACTTGATATTACTTGGGAATGTAAATTGGAACCCTTCGACGTGGTTCTGTATGCCAGAGATGCTTCTGATGCGTCTGTTTCCAGCAGTAAATAGAGGAATTTCGAGTCCAGCGACGCGCACATGCCCGCAGGTCGGCCGGCCTAGTTGGCGTAGCCTAATGTTTTTTTTTTTTTCAAGCGCGTCCACGAAAGAACTTGATATTACTTGGCAATGTAAATTGGAACCCTTCGACGTGGTTCTGTATGCCAGAGATGCTTCTGATGCGTCTGTTTCCAGCAGTAAATAGAGGAATTTCGAGTCCAGCGACGCGCACATGCCCGCAGGTCGGCCGGCCTAGTTGGCGTTGCCTAATGTTTTTTTTTTTTTTCAAGCGCGTCCACGAAAGAACTTGATATTACTTGGCAATGTAAATTGGGACCCTTCGACGTGGTTCTGTATGCCAGAGATGCTTCTGATGCGTCTGTTTCCAGCAGTAAATAGAGGAATTTCGAGTCCAGCGACGCGCACATGCCCGCAGGTCGGCCGGCCTAGTTGGCGTTGCCTAATGTTTTTTTTTTTTTTTCAAGCGCGTCCACGAAAGAACTTGATATTACTTGGGAATGTAAATTGGAACCCTTCGACGTGGTTCTGTATGCCAGAGATGCTTCTGATGCGTCTGTTTCCAGCAGTAAATAGAGAAATTTCGAGTCCAGCGACGCGCACATGCCCGCAGGTCGGCCGGCCTAGTTGGCGTTGCCTAATGTTTTTTTTTTTTTTTCAAGCGCGGCCACGAAAGAACTTGATATTACTTGGGAATGTAAATTGGAACCCTTCGACGTGGTTCTGTTTGCCAGAGATGCTTCTGATGCGTCTGTTTCCAGCAGTAAATAGAGGAATTTCGAGTCCAGCGACGCGCACATGCCCGCAGGTCGGCCGGCCTAGTTGGCGTTGCCTAATGTTTTTTTTTTTTTTCAAGCGCGTACACGAAAGAACTTGATATTACTTGGGAATGTAAATTGGAACCCTTCGACGTGGTTCTGTATGCCAGAGATGCTTCTGATGCGTCTGTTTCCAGCAGTAAATAGAGAAATTTCGAGTCCAGCGACGCGCACATGCCCGCAGGTCGGCCGGCCTAGTTGGCGTTGCCTAATGTTTTTTTTTTTTTTTTCAAGCGCGTCCACGAAAGAACTTGATATTACTTGGGAATGTAAATTGGAACCCTTCGACGTGGTTCTGTATGCCAGAGATGCTTCTGATGCGTCTGTTTCCAGCAGTAAATAGAGAAATTTCGAGTCCAGCGACGCGCACATGCCCGCAGGTCGGCCGGCCTAGTTGGCGTTGCCTAATGTTTTTTTTTTTTTTCAAGCGCGTCCACGAAAGAACTTGATATTACTTGGGAATGTAAATTGGAACCCTTCGACGTGGTTCTGTATGCCAGAGATGCTTCTGATGCGTCTGTTTCCAGCAGTAAATAGAGGAATTTCGAGTCCAGCGACGCGCACATGCCCGCAGGTCGGCCGGCCTAGTTGGCGTTGCCTAATGTTTTTTTTTTTTTTTTCAAGCGCGTCCACGAAAGAACTTGATATTACTTGGCAATGTAAATTGGAACCCTTCGACGTGGTTCTGTATGCCAGAGATGCTTCTGATGCGTCTGTTTCCAGCAGTAAATAGAGGAATTTCGAGTCCAGCGACGCGCACATGCCCGCAGGTCGGCCGGCCTAGTTGGCGTTGCCTAATGTTTTTTTTTTTTTCAAGCGCGTCCACGAAAGAACTTGATATTACTTGGGAATGTAAATTGGAACCCTTCGACGTGGTTCTGTATGCCAGAGATGCTTCTGATGCGTCTGTTTCCAGCAGTAAATAGAGGAATTTCGAGTCCAGCGACGCGCACATGCCCGCAGGTCGGCCGGCCTAGTTGGCGTTGCCTAATGTTTTTTTTTTTTTTTTCAAGCGCGTCCACGAAAGAACTTGATATTACTTGGCAATGTAAATTGGAACCCTTCGACGTGGTTCTGTATGCCAGAGATGCTTCTGATGCGTCTGTTTCCAGCAGTAAATAGAGGAATTTCGAGTCCAGCGACGCGCACATGCCCGCAGGTCGGCCGGCCTAGTTGGCGTTGCCTAATGTTTTTTTTTTTTTTTCAAGCGCGTCCACGAAAGAACTTGATATTACTTGGCAATGTAAATTGGAACCCTTCGACGTGGTTCTGTATGCCAGAGATGCTTCTGATGCGTCTGTTTCCAGCAGTAAATAGAGGAATTTCGAGTCCAGCGACGCGCACATGCCCGCAGGTCGGCCGGCCTAGTTGGCGTTGCCTAATGTTTTTTTTTTTTCAAGCGCGTCCACGAAAGAACTTGATATTACTTGGGAATGTAAATTGGAACCCTTCGACGTGGTTCTGTATGCCAGAGATGCTTCTGATGCGTCTGTTTCCAGCAGTAAATAGAGAAATTTCGAGTCCAGCGACGCGCACATGCCCGCAGGTAGGCCGGCCTAGTTGGCGTTGCCTAATGTTTTTTTTTTTTTTCAAGCGCGGCCACGAAAGAACTTGATATTACTTGGGAATGTAAATTGGAACCCTTCGACGTGGTTCTGTATGCCAGAGATGCTTCTGATGCGTCTGTTTCCAGCAGTAAATAGAGGAATTTGGAGTCCAGCGACGCGCACATGCCCGCAGGTCGGCCGGCCTAGTTGGCGTTGCCTAATGTTTTTTTTTTTTTTTTCAAGCGCGTACACGAAAGAACTTGATATTACTTGGGAATGTAAATTGGAACCCTTCGACGTGGTTCTGTATGCCAGAGATGCTTCTGATGCGTCTGTTTCCAGCAGTAAATAGAGAAATTTCGAGTCCAGCGACGCGCACATGCCCGCAGGTCGGCCGGCCTAGTTGGCGTTGCCTAATGTTTTTTTTTTTTTTTTTTTTCAAGCGCGTCCACGAAAGAACTTGATATTACTTGGGAATGTAAATTGGAACCCTTCGACGTGGTTCTGTATGCCAGAGATGCTTCTGATGCGTCTGTTTCCAGCAGTAAATAGAGAAATTTCGAGTCCAGCGACGCGCACATGCCCGCAGGTCGGCCGGCCTAGTTGGCGTTGCCTAATGTTTTTTTTTTTTTTTCAAGCGCGTCCACGAAAGAACTTGATATTACTTGGGAATGTAAATTGGAACCCTTCGACGTGGTTCTGTATGTCAGAGATGCTTCTGATGCGTCTGTTTCCAGCAGTAAATAGAGAAATTTCGAGTCCAGCGACGCGCACATGCCCGCAGGTCGGCCGGCCTAGTTGGCGTTGCCTAATGTTTTTTTTTTGTTTTTTTTTTCAAGCGCGTCCACGAAAGAACTTGATATTACTTGGGAATGTAAATTGGAACCCTTCTACGTGGTTCTGTATGCCAGAGATGCTTCTGATGCGTCTGTTTCCAGCAGTAAATAGAGGAATTTCGAGTCCAGCGACGCACACATGCCCGCAGGTCGGCCGGCCTAGTTGGCGTTGCCTAATGTTTTTTTTTTTTTTCAAGCGCGTCCACGAAAGAACTTGATATTACTTGGAAATGTAAATTGGAACCCTTCGACGTGGTTCTGTATGCCAGAGATGCTTCTGATGCGTCTGTTTCCAGCAGTAAATAGAGAAATTTCGAGTCCAGCGACGCGCACATGCCCGCAGGTCGGCCGGCCTATTTGGCGTTGCCTAATGTTTTTTTTTTTTTTTTCAAGCGCGTCCACGAAAGAACTTGATATTACTTGGGAATGTAAATTGGAACCCTTCGACGTGGTTCTGTATGCCAGAGATGCTTCTGATGCGTCTGTTTCCAGCAGTAAATAGAGGAATTTCGAGTCCAGCGACGCGCACATGCCCGCAGGTCGGCCGGCCTAGTTGGCGTTGCCTAATGTTTTTGTTTTTTTGTTTTTTTTTCAAGCGCGTCCACGAAAGAACTTGATATTACTTGGGATTGTAAATTGGAACCCTTCGACGTGGTTCTGTATGCCAGAGATGCTTCTGATGCGTCTGTTTCCAGCAGTAAATAGAGGAATTTCGAGTCCAGCGACGCACACATGCCCGCAGGTCGGCCGGCCTAGTTGGCGTTGCCTAATGTTTTTTTTTTTTTTTTTTCAAGCGCGTCCACGAAAGAACTTGATATTACTTGGGAATGTAAATTGGAACCCTTCGACGTGGTTCTGTATGCCAGAGATGCTTCTGATGCGTCTGTTTCCAGCAGTAAATAGAGAAATTTCAAGTCCAGCGACGCGCACATGCCCGCAGGTCGGCCGGCCTAGTTGGCGTTGCCTAATGTTTTTTTTTTTTTCAAGCGCGTCCACGAAAGAACTTGATATTACTTGGGAATGTAAATTGGAACCCTTCGACGTGGTTCTGTATGCCAGAGATGCTTCTGATGCGTCTGTTTCCAGCAGTAAATAGAGGAATTTCGAGTCCAGCGACGCGCACATGCCCGCAGGTCGGCCGGCCTAGTTGGCGTTGCCTAATGTTTTTGTTTTTTTGTTTTTTTTTTCAAGCGCGTCCACGAAAGAACTTGATATTACTTGGGAATGTAAATTGGAACCCTTCGACGTGGTTCTGTATGCCAGAGATGCTTCTGATGCGTCTGTTTCCAGCAGTAAATAGAGAAATTTCGAGTCCAGCGACGCGCACATGCCCGCAGGTCGGCCGGCCTAGTTGGCGTTGCCTAATGTTTTTTTTTTTTTTTTAAGCGCGTCCACGAAAGAACTTGATATTACTTGGGAATGTAAATTGGAACCCTTCGACGTGGTTCTGTATGCCAGAGATGCTTCTGATGCGTCTGTTTACAGCAGTAAATAGAGAAATTTCGAGTCCAGCGACGCGCACATGCCCGCAGGTCGGCCGGCCTAGTTGGCGTTGCCTTATGTTTTTTTTTCTTTTTTTTTCAAGCGCGTCCACGAAAGAACTTGATATTACTTGGGAATGTAAATTGGAACCCTTCGACGTGGTTCTGTATGACAGAGATGCTTCTGATGCGTCTGTTTCCAGCAGTAAATAGAGGAATTTCGAGTCCAGCGACGCGCGCATGCCCGCAGGTCGGCCGGCCTAGTTGGCGTTGCCTAATTTTTTTTTTTTTTTCAAGCGCGTCCACGAAAGAACTTGATATTACTTGGGAATGTAAATTGGAACCCTTCGACGTGGTTCTGTATGCCAGAGATGCTTCTGATGCGTCTGTTTCCAGCAGTAAATAGAGAAATTTCGAGTCCAGCGACGCGCACATGCCCGCAGGTCGGCCGGCCTAGTTGGCGTAGCCTAATGTTTTTTTTTTTTTTTCAAGCGCTTCCACGAAAGAACTTGATATTACTTGGGAATGTAAATTGGAACCCTTCGACGTGGTTCTGTATGCCAGAGATGCTTCTGATGCGTCTGTTTCCAGCAGTAAATAGAGGAATTTCGAGTCCAGCGACGCGCAACTGCCTGCAGGTCGGCCGGCCTAGTTGGCGTTGCCTAATGTTTTTTTTTTTTTTTTTCAAGCGCGTCCACGAAAGAACTTGATATTACTTGGGAATGTAAATTGGAACCCTTCGATGTGGTTCTGTATGCCAGAGATGCTTCTGATGCGTCTGTTTCCAGCAGTAAATAGAGCAATTTCGAGTCCAGCGACGCGCACATGCCCGCAGGTCGGCCGGCCTAGTTGGCGTTGCCTAATGTTTTTTTTTTTTTTTTTTCAAGCGCGTCCACGAAAGAACTTGATATTACTTGGGAATGTAAATTGGAACCCTTCGACGTGGTTCTGTATGCCAGAGATGCTTCTGATGCGTCTGTTTCCAGCAGTAAATAGAGGAATTTCGAGTCCAGCGACGCGCACATGCCCGCAGGTCGGCCGGCCTAGTTGGCGTTGCCTAATGTTTTTTTTTTTTTTTCAAGCGCGTCCACGAAAGAACTTGATATTACTTGGGAATGTAAATTGGAACCCTTCGACGTGGTTCTGTATGCCAGAGATGCTTCTGATGCGTCTGTTTCCAGCAGTAAATAGAGGAATTTCGAGTCCAGCGACGCACACATGCCCGCAGGTCGGCCGGCCTAGTTGGCGTTGCCTAATGTTTTTTTTTTTTTTCAAGCGCGTCCACGAAAGAACTTGATATTACTTGGGAATGTAAATTGGAACCCTTCGACGTGGTTCTGTATGCCAGAGATGCTTCTGATGCGTCTGTTTCCAGCAGTAAATAGAGAAATTTCGAGTCCAGCGACGCACACATGCCCGCAGGTCGGCCGGCCTAGTTGGCGTTGCCTAATGTTTTTTTTTTTTTTCAAGCGCGTCCACGAAAGAACTTGATATTACTTGGGAATGTAAATTGGAACCCTTCGACGTGGTTCTGTATGCCAGAGATGCTTCTGATGCGTCTGTTTCCAGCAGTAAATAGAGAAATTTCGAGTCCAGCGACGCGCACATGCCCGCAGGTCGGCCGGCCTAGTTGGCGTTGCCTAATGTTTTTTTTTTTTTTTTTTCAAGCGCGTCCACGAAAGAACTTGATATTACTTGGGAATGTAAATTGGAACCCTTCGACGTGGTTCTGTATGCCAGAGATGCTTCTGATGCGTCTGTTTCCAGCAGTAAATAGAGGAATTTCGAGTCCAGCGACGCGCACATGCCCGCAGGTCGGCCGGCCTAGTTGGCGTTGCCTAATGTTTTTGTTTTTTTTCAAGCGCGTCCACGAAAGAACTTGATATTACTTGGCAATGTAAATTGGAACCCTTCGACGTGGTTCTGTATGCCAGAGATGCTTCTGATGCGTCTGTTTCCAGCAGTAAATAGAGGAATTTCGAGTCCAGCGACGCGCACATGCCCGCAGGTCGGCCGGCCTAGTTGGCGTTGCCTAATGTTTTTTTTTTTTTCAAGCGCGTCCACGAAAGAACTTGATATTACTTGGGAATGTAAATTGGAACCCTTCGACGTGGTTCTGTATGCCAGAGATGCTTCTGATGCGTCTGTTTCCAGCAGTAAATAGAGGAATTTCGAGTCCAGCGACGCGCACATGCCCGCAGGTCGGCCGGCCTAGTTGGCGTAGCCAATTGTTTTTTTTTTTTTTTCAAGCGCGTCCACGAAAGAACTTGATATTACTTGGGAATGTAAATTGGAACCCTTCGACGTGGTTCTGTATGCCAGAGATGCTTCTGATGCGTCTGTTTTCAGCAGTAAATAGAGGAATTTCGAGTCCAGCGACGCGCACATGCCCGCAGGTCGGCCGGCCTAGTTGGTGTTGCCTAATGTTTTTTTTTTTTTTTCAAGCGCGTCCACGAAAGAACTTGATATTACTTGGCAATGTAAATTGGAACCCTTCGACGTGGTTCTGTATGCCAGAGATGCTTCTGATGCGTCTGTTTCCAGCAGTAAATAGAGGAATTTCGAGTCCAGCGACGCGCACACGCCCGCAGGTCGGCCGGCCTAGTTGGCGTTGCCTAATGTTTTTTTTTTTTTTTTCAAGCGCGTCCACGAAAGAACTTGATATTACTTGGGAATGTAAATTGGAACCCTTCGACGTGGTTCTGTATGCCAGAGATGCTTCTGATGCGTCTGTTTCCAGCAGTAAATAGAGAAATTTCGAGTCCAGCGACGCGCACATGCCCGCAGGTCGGCCGGCCTAGTTGGCGTTGCCTAATGTTTTTTTTTTTTTTTTTTTTCAAGCGCGGCCACGAAAGAACTTGATATTACTTGGGAATGTAAATTGGAACCCTTCGACGTGGTTCTGTATGCCAGAGATGCTTCTGATGCGTCTGTTTCCAGCAGTAAATAGAGGAATTTCGAGTCCAGCGACGCGCACATGCCCGCAGGTCGGCCGGCCTAGTTGGCGTTGCCTAATGTTTTTTTTTTTTTTTTTCAAGCGCGTACACGAAAGAACTTGATATTACTTGGGAATGTAAATTGGAACCCTTCGACGTGGTTCTGTATGCCAGAGATGCTTCTGATGCGTCTGTTTCCAGCAGTAAATAGAGAAATTTCGAGTCCAGCGACGCGCACATGCCCGCAGGTCGGCCGGCCTAGTTGGCGTTGCCTAATGTTTTTTTTTTTTTTTTTCAAGCGCGTCCACGAAAGAACTTGATATTACTTGGGAATGTAAATTGGAACCCTTCGACGTGGTTCTGTATGCCAGAGATGCTTCTGATGCGTCTGTTTCCAGCAGTAAATAGAGAAATTTCGAGTCCAGCGACGCGCACATGCCCGCAGGTCGGCCGGCCTAGTTGGCGTTGCCTAATGTTTTTTTTTTTTTTCAAGCGCGTCCACGAAAGAACTTGATATTACTTGGGAATGTAAATTGGAACCCTTCGACGTGGTTCTGTATGCCAGAGATGCTTCTGATGCGTCTGTTTCCAGCAGTAAATAGAGGAATTTCGAGTCCAGCGACGCGCACATGCCCGCAGGTCGGCCGGCCTAGTTGGCGTTGCCTAATGTTTTTTTTTTTTTTTCAAGCGCGTCCACGAAAGAACTTGATATTACTTGGCAATGTAAATTGGAACCCTTCGACGTGGTTCTGTATGCCAGAGATGCTTCTGATGCGTCTGTTTCCAGCAGTAAATAGAGGAATTTCGAGTCCAGCGACGCGCACATGCCCGCAGGTCGGCCGGCCTAGTTGGCGTTGCCTAATGTTTTTTTTTTTTTTTTCAAGCGCGTCCACGAAAGAACTTGATATTACTTGGGAATGTAAATTGGAACCCTTCGACGTGGTTCTGTATGCCAGAGATGCTTCTGATGCGTCTGTTTCCAGCAGTAAATAGAGGAATTTCGAGTCCAGCGACGCGCACATGCCCGCAGGTCGGCCGGCCTAGTTGGCGTTGCCTAATGTTTTTTTTTTTTTTTCAAGCGCGTCCACGAAAGAACTTGATATTACTTGGCAATGTAAATTGGAACCCTTCGACGTGGTTCTGTATGCCAGAGATGCTTCTGATGCGTCTGTTTCCAGCAGTAAATAGAGGAATTTCGAGTCCAGCGACGCGCACATGCCCGCAGGTCGGCCGGCCTAGTTGGCGTTGCCTAATGTTTTTTTTTTTTTTTCAAGCGCGTCCACGAAAGAACTTGATATTACTTGGCAATGTAAATTGGAACCCTTCGACGTGGTTCTGTATGCCAGAGATGCTTCTGATGCGTCTGTTTCCAGCAGTAAATAGAGGAATTTCGAGTCCAGCGACGCGCACATGCCCGCAGGTCGGCCGGCCTAGTTGGCGTTGCCTAATGTTTTTTTTTTTTTTTTCAAGCGCGTCCACGAAAGAACTTGATATTACTTGGGAATGTAAATTGGAACCCTTCGACGTGGTTCTGTATGCCAGAGATGCTTCTGATGCGTCTGTTTCCAGCAGTAAATAGAGAAATTTCGAGTCCAGCGACGCGCACATGCCCGCAGGTAGGCCGGCCTAGTTGGCGTTGCCTAATGTTTTTTTTTTTTTTTCAAGCGCGGCCACGAAAGAACTTGATATTACTTGGGAATGTAAATTGGAACCCTTCGACGTGGTTCTGTATGCCAGAGATGCTTCTGATGCGTCTGTTTTCAGCAGTAAATAGAGGAATTTGGAGTCCAGCGACGCGCACATGCCCGCAGGTCGGCCGGCCTAGTTGGCGTTGCCTAATGTTTTTTTTTTTTTTTTTCAAGCGCGTACACGAAAGAACTTGATATTACTTGGGAATGTAAATTGGAACCCTTCGACGTGGTTCTGTATGCCAGAGATGCTTCTGATGCGTCTGTTTCCAGCAGTAAATAGAGAAATTTCGAGTCCAGCGACGCGCACATGCCCGCAGGTCGGCCGGCCTAGTTGGCGTTGCCTAATGTTTTTTTTTTTTTTTTTTTTTTTTTTTCAAGCGCGTCCACGAAAGAACTTGATATTACTTGGGAATGTAAATTGGAACCCTTCGACGTGGTTCTGTATGCCAGAGATGCTTCTGATGCGTCTGTTTCCAGCAGTAAATAGAGAAATTTCGAGTCCAGCGACGCGCACATGCCCGCAGGTCGGCCGGCCTAGTTGGCGTTGCCTAATGTTTTTTTTTTTTTTTCAAGCGCGTCCACGAAAGAACTTGATATTACTTGGGAATGTAAATTGGAACCCTTCGACGTGGTTCTGTATGTCAGAGATGCTTCTGATGCGTCTGTTTCCAGCAGTAAATAGAGAAATTTCGAGTCCAGCGACGCGCACATGCCCGCAGGTCGGCCGGCCTAGTTGGCGTTGCCTAATGTTTTTTTTTTTGTTTTTTTTCAAGCGCGTCCACGAAAGAACTTGATATTACTTAGGAATGTAAATTGGAACCCTTCTACGTGGTTCTGTATGCCAGAGATGCTTCTGATGCGTCTGTTTCCAGCAGTAAATAGAGGAATTTCGAGTCCAGCGACGCACACATGCCCGCAGGTCGGCCGGCCTAGTTGGCGTTGCCTAATGTTTTTTTTTTTTCAAGCGCGTCCACGAAAGAACTTGATATTACTTGGAAATGTAAATTGGAACCCTTCGACGTGGTTCTGTATGCCAGAGATGCTTCTGATGCGTCTGTTTCCAGCAGTAAATAGAGAAATTTCGAGTCCAGCGACGCGCACATGCCCGCAGGTCGGCCGGCCTATTTGGCGTTGCCTAATGTTTTTTTTTTTTTCAAGCGCGTCCACGAAAGAACTTGATATTACTTGGGAATGTAAATTGGAACCCTTCGACGTGGTTCTGTATGCCAGAGATGCTTCTGATGCGTCTGTTTCCAGCAGTAAATAGAGGAATTTCGAGTCCAGCGACGCGCACATGCCCGCAGGTCGGCCGGCCTAGTTGGCGTTGCCTAATGTTTTTTTTTTTTTTCAAGCGCGTCCACGAAAGAACTTGATATTACTTGGGAATGTAAATTGGAACCCTTCGACGTGGTTCTGTATGCCAGAGATGCTTCTGATGCGTCTGTTTCCAGCAGTAAATAGAGGAATTTCGAGTCCAGCGACGCACACATGCCCGCAGGTCGGCCGGCCTAGTTGGCGTTGCCTAATGTTTTTTTTTTTTTTTCAAGCGCGTCCACGAAAGAACTTGATATTACTTGGGAATGTAAATTGGAACCCTTCGACGTGGTTCTGTATGCCAGAGATGCTTCTGATGCGTCTGTTTCCAGCAGTAAATAGAGAAATTTCGAGTCCAGCGACGCACACATGCCCGCAGGTCGGCCGGCCTAGTTGGCGTTGCCTAATGTTTTATTTTTTTTTTTCAAGCGCGTCCACGAAAGAACTTGATATTACTTGGGAATGTAAATTGGAACCCTTCGACGTGGTTCTGTATGCCAGAGATGCTTCTGATACGTCTGTTTCCAGCAGTAAATAGAGGAATTTCGAGTCCAGCGACGCACACATGCCCGCAGGTCGGCCGGCCTAGTTGGCGTTGCCTAATGTTTTTTTTTTTTTTTCAAGCGCGTCCACGAAAGAACTTGATATTACTTGGGAATGTAAATTGGAACCCTTCGACGTGGTTCTGTATGCCAGAGATGCTTCTGATGCGTCTGTTTCCAGCAGTAAATAGAGAAATTTCGAGTCCAGCGACGCGCACATGCCCGCAGGTCGGCCGGCCTAGTTGGCGTTGCCTAATGTTTTTTTTTTTTTTTCAAGCGCGTCCACGAAAGAACTTGATATTACTTGGGAATGTAAATTGGAACCCTTCGACGTGGTTCTGTATGCCAGAGATGCTTCTGATGCGTCTGTTTCCAGCAGTAAATAGAGGAATTTCGAGTCCAGCGACGCGCACATGCCCGCAGGTCGGCCGGCCTAATTGGCGTAGCCAATTGTTTTTTTTTTTTTTCAAGCGCGTCCACGAAAGAACTTGATATTACTTGGCAATGTAAATTGGAACCCTTCGACGTGGTTCTGTATGCCAGAGATGCTTCTGATGCGTCTGTTTCCAGCAGTAAATAGAGGAATTTCGAGTCCAGCGACGCGCACATGCCCGCAGGTCGGCCGGCCTAGTTGGCGTTGCCTAATGTTTTTTTTTTTTTTTCAAGCGCGTCCACGAAAGAACTTGATATTACTTGGCAATGTAAATTGGAACCCTTCGACGTGGTTCTGTATGCCAGAGATGCTTCTGATGCGTCTGTTTCCAGCAGTAAATAGAGGAATTTCGAGTCCAGCGACGCGCACATGCCCGCAGGTCGGCCGGCCTAGTTGGCGTTGCCTAATGTTTTTTTTTTTTTTTTCAAGCGCGTCCACGAAAGAACTTGATATTACTTGGGAATGTAAATTGGAACCCTTCGACGTGGTTCTGTATGCCAGAGATGCTTCTGATGCGTCTGTTTCCAGCAGTAAATAGAGAAATTTCGAGTCCAGCGACGCGCACATGCCCGCAGGTCGGCCGGCCTAGTTGGCGTCGCCTAATGTTTTTTTTTTTTTTTTTTTTTTTTTTTCAAGCGCGGCCACGAAAGAACTTGATATTACTTGGGAATGTAAATTGGAACCCTTCGACGTGGTTCTGTATGCCAGAGATGCTTCTGATGCGTCTGTTTCCAGCAGTAAATAGAGGAATTTCGAGTCCAGCGACGCGCACATGCCCGCAGGTCGGCCGGCCTAGTTGGCGTTGCCTAATGTTTTTTTTTTTTTTTTTCAAGCGCGTACACGAAAGAACTTGATATTACTTGGGAATGTAAATTGGAACCCTTCGACGTGGTTCTGTATGCCAGAGATGCTTCTGATGCGTCTGTTTCCAGCAGTAAATAGAGAAATTTCGAGTCCAGCGACGCGCACATGCCCGCAGGTCGGCCGGCCTAGTTGGCGTTGCCTAATGTTTTTTTTTTTTTTTTTTTTCAAGCGCGTCCACGAAAGAACTTGATATTACTTGGGAATGTAAATTGGAACCCTTCGACGTGGTTCTGTATGCCAGAGATGCTTCTGATGCGTCTGTTTCCAGCAGTAAATAGAGAAATTTCGAGTCCAGCGACGCGCACATGCCCGCAGGTCGGCCGGCCTAGTTGGCGTTGCCTAATGTTTTTTTTTTTTTCAAGCGCGTCCACGAAAGAACTTGATATTACTTGGGAATGTAAATTGGAACCCTTCGACGTGGTTCTGTATGCCAGAGATGCTTCTGATGCGTCTGTTTCCAGCAGTAAATAGAGGAATTTCGAGTCCAGCGACGCGCACATGCCCGCAGGTCGGCCGGCCTAGTTGGCGTTGCCTAATGTTTTTTTTTTTTTCAAGCGCGTCCACGAAAGAACTTGATATTACTTGGGAATGTAAATTGGAACCCTTCGACGTGGTTCTGTATGCCAGAGATGCTTCTGATGCGTCTGTTTCCAGCAGTAAATAGAGGAATTTCGAGTCCAGCGACGCGCACATGCCCGCAGGTCGGCCGGCCTAGTTGGCGTTGCCTAATGTTTTTTTTTTTTCAAGCGCGTCCACGAAAGAACTTGATATTACTTGGCAATGTAAATTGGAACCCTTCGACGTGGTTCTGTATGCCAGAGATGCTTCTGATGCGTCTGTTTCCAGCAGTAAATAGAGGAATTTCGAGTCCAGCGACGCGCACATGCCCGCAGGTCGGCCGGCCTAGTTGGCGTTGCCTAATGTTTTTTTTTTTTTTCAAGCGCGTCCACTAAAGAACTTGATATTACTTGGCAATGTAAATTGGAACCCTTCGACGTGGTTCTGTATGCCAGAGATGCTTCTGATGCGTCTGTTTCCAGCAGTAAATAGAGGAATTTCGAGTCCAGCGACGCGCACATGCCCGCAGGTCGGCCGGCCTAGTTGGCGTTGCCTAATGTTTTTTTTTTTTTTTTTCAAGCGCGTACACGAAAGAACTTGATATTACTTGGGAATGTAAATTGGAACCCTTCGACGTGGTTCTGTATGTCAGAGATGCTTCTGATGCGTCTGTTTCCAGCAGTAAATAGAGAAATTTCGAGTCCAGCGACGCGCACATGCCCGCAGGTCGGCCGGCCTAGTTGGCGTTGCCTAATGTTTTTTTTTTTTTTTTTTTTTTTTTTCAAGCGCGTCCACGAAAGAACTTGATATTACTTGGGAATGTAAATTGGAACCCTTCGACGTGGTTCTGTATGCCAGAGATGCTTCTGATGCGTCTGTTTCCAGCAGTAAATAGAGAAATTTCGAGTCCAGCGACGCGCACATGCCCGCAGGTCGGCCGGCCTAGTTGGCGTTGCCTAATGTTTTTTTTTTTTTTTCAAGCGCGTCCACGAAAGAACTTGATATTACTTGGGAATGTAAATTGGAACCCTTCGACGTGGTTCTGTATGTCAGAGATGCTTCTGATGCGTCTGTTTCCAGCAGTAAATAGAGAAATTTCGAGTCCAGCGACGCGCACATGCCCGCAGGTCGGCCGGCCTAGTTGGCGTTGCCTAATGTTTTTTTTTTTGTTTTTTTTTTCAAGCGCGTCCACGAAAGAACTTGATATTACTTGGGAATGTAAATTGGAACCCTTCTACGTGGTTCTGTATGCCAGAGATGCTTCTGATGCGTCTGTTTCCAGCAGTA
Source organism: Amblyomma maculatum (assembly GCF_055883805.1). Lineage (NCBI taxonomy): Eukaryota > Metazoa > Arthropoda > Arachnida > Ixodida > Ixodidae > Amblyomma > Amblyomma maculatum. Next base: position 18,928,017 of record NC_139350.1, on the reverse strand, counting down.
AATAGAGGAATTTCGAGTCCAGCGACGCACACATGCCCGCAGGTCGGCCGGCCTAGTTGGCGTTGCCTAATGTTTTTTTTTTTTTCAAGCGCGTCCACGAAAGAACTTGATATTACTTGGAAATGTAAATTGGAACCCTTCGACGTGGTTCTGTATGCCAGAGATGCTTCTGATGCGTCTGTTTCCAGCAGTAAATAGAGAAATTTCGAGTCCAGCGACGCGCACATGCCCGCAGGTCGGCCGGCCTATTTGGCGTTGCCTAATGTTTTTTTTTTTTTTCAAGCGCGTCCACGAAAGAACTTGATATTACTTGGGAATGTAAATTGGAACCCTTCGACGTGGTTCTGTATGCCAGAGATGCTTCTGATGCGTCTGTTTCCAGCAGTAAATAGAGGAATTTCGAGTCCAGCGACGCGCACATGCCCGCAGGTCGGCCGGCCTAGTTGGCGTTGCCTAATGTTTTTGTTTTTTTGTTTTTTTTTTCAAGCGCGTCCACGAAAGAACTTGATATTACTTGGGATTGTAAATTGGAACCCTTCGACGTGGTTCTGTATGCCAGAGATGCTTCTGATGCGTCTGTTTCCAGCAGTAAATAGAGGAATTTCGAGTCCAGCGACGCACACATGCCCGCAGGTCGGCCGGCCTAGTTGGCGTTGCCTAATGTTTTTTTTTTTTTTTCAAGCGCGTCCACGAAAGAACTTGATATTACTTGGGAATGTAAATTGGAACCCTTCGACGTGGTTCTGTATGCCAGAGATGCTTCTGATGCGTCTGTTTCCAGCAGTAAATAGAGAAATTTCGAGTCCAGCGACGCGCACATGCCCGCAGGTCGGCCGGCCTAGTTGGCGTTGCCTAATGTTTTTTTTTTTTTCAAGCGCGTCCACGAAAGAACTTGATATTACTTGGGAATGTAAATTGGAACCCTTCGACGTGGTTCTGTATGCCAGAGATGCTTCTGATGCGTCTGTTTCCAGCAGTAAATAGAGGAATTTCGAGTCCAGCGACGCGCACATGCCCGCAGGTCGGCCGGCCTAGTTGGCGTTGCCTAATGTTTTTGTTTTTTTGTTTTTTTTTTTCAAGCGCGTCCACGAAAGAACTTGATATTACTTGGGAATGTAAATTGGAACCCTTCGACGTGGTTCTGTATGCCAGAGATGCTTCTGATGCGTCTGTTTCCAGCAGTAAATAGAGAAATTTCGAGTCCAGCGACGCGCACATGCCCGCAGGTCGGCCGGCCTAGTTGGCGTTGCCTAATGTTGTTTTTTTTTTTTTTTTTAAGCGCGTCCACGAAAGAACTTGATATTACTTGGGAATGTAAATTGGAACCCTTCGACGTTGTTCTGTATGCCAGAGATGCTTCTGATGCGTCTGTTTCCAGCAGTAAATAGAGAAATTTCGAGTCCAGCGACGCGCACATGCCCGCAGGTCGGCCGGCCTAGTTGGCGTTGCCTTATGTTTTTTTTTCTTTTTTTTTCAAGCGCGTCCACGAAAGAACTTGATATTACTTGGGAATGTAAATTGGAACCCTTCGACGTGGTTCTGTATGACAGAGATGCTTCTGATGCGTCTGTTTCCAGCAGTAAATAGAGGAATTTCGAGTCCAGCGACGCGCGCATGCCCGCAGGTCGGCCGGCCTAGTTGGCGTTGCCTAATTTTTTTTTTTTTTTTCAAGCGCGTCCACGAAAGAACTTGATATTACTTGGGAATGTAAATTGGAACCCTTCGACGTGGTTCTGTATGCCAGAGATGCTTCTGATGCGTCTGTTTCCAGCAGTAAATAGAGAAATTTCGAGTCCAGCGACGCGCACATGCCCGCAGGTCGGCCGGCCTAGTTGGCGTAGCCTAATGTTTTTTTTTTTTTTTTCAAGCGCTTCCACGAAAGAACTTGATATTACTTGGGAATGTAAATTGGAACCCTTCGACGTGGTTCTGTATGCCAGAGATGCTTCTGATGCGTCTGTTTCCAGCAGTAAATAGAGGAATTTCGAGTCCAGCGACGCGCAACTGCCTGCAGGTCGGCCGGCCTAGTTGGCGTTGCCTAATGTTTTTTTTTTTTTTTTTCAAGCGCGTCCACGAAAGAACTTGATATTACTTGGGAATGTAAATTGGAACCCTTCCATGTGGTTCTGTATGCCAGAGATGCTTCTGATGCGTCTGTTTCCAGCAATAAATACAGGAATTTCGAGTCCAGCGACGCGCACATGCCCGCAGGTCGGCCGGCCTAGTTGGCGTTGCCTAATGTTTTTTTTTTTTTTTTTTCAAGCGCGTCCACGAAAGAACTTGATAATACTTGGGAATGTAAATTGGAACCCTTCGACGTGGTTCTGTATGCCAGAGATGCTTCTGATGCGTCTGTTTCCAGCAGTAAATAGAGCAATTTCGAGTCCAGCGACGCGCACATGCCCGCAGGTCGGCCGGCCTAGTTGGCGTTGCCTAATGTTTTTTTTTTTTTTTTTTCAAGCGCGTCCACGAAAGAACTTGATATTACTTGGGAATGTAAATTGGAACCCTTCGACGTGGTTCTGTATGCCAGAGATGCTTCTGATGCGTCTGTTTCCAGCAGTAAATAGAGGAATTTCGAGTCCAGCGACGCGCAACTGCCTGCAGGTCGGCCGGCCTAATTGGCGTTGCCTAATGTTTTTTTTTTTTTTCAAGCGCGTCCACGAAAGAACTTGATATTACTTGGGAATGTAAATTGGAACCCTTCGATGTGGTTCTGTATGCCAGAGATGCTTCTGATGCGTCTGTTTCCAGCAGTAAATACAGGAATTTCGAGTCCAGCGACGCGCACATGCCCGCAGGTCGGCCGGCCTAGTTGGCGTTGCCTAATGTTTTTTTTTTTTTTTTTTTTTTTTTTTCAAGCGCGTCCACGAAAGAACTTGATATTACTTGGGAATGTAAATTGGAACCCTTCGACGTGGTTCTGTATGTCAGAGATGCTTCTGATGCGTCTGTTTCCAGCAGTAAATAGAGGAATTTCGAGTCCAGCGACGCGCACATGCCCGCAGGTCGGCCGGCCTAGTTGGCGTTGCCTAATGTTTTTTTTTTTTTTCAAGCGCGTCCACGAAAGAACTTGATATTACTTGGGAATGTAAATTGGAACCCTTCGACGTGGTTCTGTATGCCAGAGATGCTTCTGATGCGTCTGTTTCCAGCAGTAAATAGAGGAATTTCGAGTCCAGCGACGCGCACATGCCCGCAGGTCGGCCGGCCTAGTTGGCGTTGCCTAATGTTTTTTTTTTTTTTTTTCAAGCGCGTACACGAAAGAACTTGATATTACTTGGGAATGTAAATTGGAACCCTTCGACGTGGTTCTGTATGCCAGAGATGCTTCTGATGCGTCTGTTTCCAGCAGTAAATAGAGGAATTTCGAGTCCAGCGACGCGCACATGCCCGCAGGTCGGCCGGCCTAGTTGGCGTTGCCTAATGTTTTTTTTTTTTTTTTTCAAGCGCGTCCACGAAAGAACTTGATATTACTTGGCAATGTAAATTGGAACCCTTCGACGTGGTTCTGTATGCCAGAGATGCTTCTGATGCGTCTGTTTCCAGCAGTAAATAGAGAAATTTCGAGTCCAGCGACGCGCACATGCCCGCAGGTCGGCCGGCCTAGTTGGCGTTGCCTAATGTTTTTTTTTTTTTTTTTTCAAGCGCGGCCACGAAAGAACTTGATATTACTTGGGAATGTAAATTGGAACCCTTCGACGTGGTTCTGTATGCCAGAGATGCTTCTGATGCGTCTGTTTCCAGCAGTAAATAGAGGAATTTCGAGTCCAGCGACGCACACATGCCCGCAGGTCGGCCGGCCTAGTTGGCGTTGCCTAATGTTTTTTTTTTTTTCAAGCGCGTACACGAAAGAACTTGATATTACTTGGGAATGTAAATTGGAACCCTTCGACGTGGTTCTGTATGCCAGAGATGCTTCTGATGCGTCTGTTTCCAGCAGTAAATAGAGGAATTTCGAGTCCAGCGACGCGCACATGCCCGCAGGTCGGCCGGCCTAGTTGGCGTTGCCTAATGTTTTTTCTTTTTTTTTTCAAGCGCGTCCACGAAAGAACTTGATATTACTTGGGAATGTAAATTGGAACCCTTCGACGTGGTTCTGTATGCCAGAGGATGCTTCTGATGCGTCTGTTTCCAGCAGTAAATAGAGGAATTTCGAGTCCAGCGACGTGCACATGCCCGCAGGTCGGCCGGCCTAGTTGGCGTTGCCTAATGTTTTTTTTTTTTTTCAAGCGCGTCCACGAAAGAACTTGATATTACTTGGGAATGTAAATTGGAACCCTTCGACGTGGTTCTGTATGCCAGAGATGCTTCTGATGCGTCTGTTTCCAGCAGTAAATAGAGGAATTTCGAGTCCAGCGACGCGCACATGCCCGCAGGTCGGCCGGCCTAGTTGGCGTTGCCTAATGTTTTTTTTTTTTTTTCAAGCGCGTCCACGAAAGAACTTGATATTACTTGGGAATGTAAATTGGAACCCTTCGACGTGGTTCTGTATGCCAGAGATGCTTCTGATGCGTCTGTTTCCAGCAGTAAATAGAGAAATTTCGAGTCCAGCGACGCGCACATGCCCTTAGGTCGGCCGGCCTAGTTGGCGTTGCCTAATGTTTTTTTTTTTTTTTTTTCAAGCGCGGCCACGAAAGAACTTGATATTACTTGGGAATGTAAATTGGAACCCTTCGACGAGGTTCTGTATGCCAGAGATGCTTCTGATGCGTCTGTTTCCAGCAGTAAATAGAGGAATTTCGAGTCCAGCGACGCACACATGCCCGCAGGTCGGCCGGCCTAGTTGGCGTTGCCTAATGTTTTTTTTTTTTTCAAGCGCGTACACGAAAGAACTTGATATTACTTGGGAATGTAAATTGGAACCCTTCGACGTGGTTCTGTATGCCAGAGATGCTTCTGATGCGTCTGTTTCCAGCAGTAAATAGAGGAATTTCGAGTCCAGCGACGCGCACATGCCCGCAGGTCGGCCGGCCTAGTTGGCGTTGCCTAATGTTTTTTCTTTTTTTTTTCAAGCGCGTCCACGAAAGAACTTGATATTACTTGGGAATGTAAATTGGAACCCTTCGACGTGGTTCTGTATGCCAGAGGATGCTTCTGATGCGTCTGTTTCCAGCAGTAAATAGAGGAATTTCGAGTCCAGCGACGTGCACATGCCCGCAGGTCGGCCGGCCTAGTTGGCGTTGCCTAATGTTTTTTTTTTTTTTCAAGCGCGTCCACGAAAGAACTTGATATTACTTGGGAATGTAAATTGGAACCCTTCGACGTGGTTCTGTATGCCAGAGATGCTTCTGATGCGTCTGTTTCCAGCAGTAAATAGAGAAATTTCGAGTCCAGCGACGCGCACATGCCCGCAGGTCGGCCGGCCTAGTTGGCGTTGCCTAATGTTTTTTTTTTTTTTCAAGCGCGTCCACGAAAGAACTTGATATTACTTGGGAATGTAAATTGGAACCCTTCGACGTGGTTCTGTATGCCAGAGATGCTTCTGATGCGTCTGTTTCCAGCAGTAAATAGAGGAATTTCGAGTCCAGCGACGCGCACATGCCCGCAGGTCGGCCGGCCTAGTTGGCGTTGCCTAATGTTTTTGTTTTTTTGTTTTTTTTTTCAAGCGCGTCCACGAAAGAACTTGATATTACTTGGGAATGTAAATTGGAACCCTTCGACGTGGTTCTGTATGCCAGAGATGCTTCTGATGCGTCTGTTTCCAGCAGTAAATAGAGGAATTTCGAGTCCAGCGACGCACACATGCCCGCAGGTCGGCCGGCCTAGTTGGCGTTGCCTAATGTTTTTTTTTTTTTTTTCAAGCGCGTCCACGAAAGAACTTGATATTACTTGGGAATGTAAATTGGAACCCTTCTACGTGGTTCTGTATGCCAGAGATGCTTCTGATGCGTCTGTTTCCAGCAGTAAATAGAGAAATTTCGAGTCCAGCGACGCGCACATGCCCGCAGGTCGGCCGGCCTAGTTGGCGTTGCCTAATGTTTTTTTTTTTTTTTTCAAGCGCGTCCACGAAAGAACTTGATATTACTTGGGAATCTAAATTGGAACCCTTCGACGTGGTTCTGTATGCCAGAGATGCTTCTGATGCGTCTGTTTCCAGCAGTAAATAGAGGAATTTCGAGTCCAGCGACGCGCACATGCCCGCAGGTCGGCCGGCCTAGTTGGCGTTGCCTAATGTTTTTGTTTTTTTGTTTTTTTTTTCAAGCGCGTCCACGAAAGAACTTGATATTACTTGGGAATGTAAATTGGAACCCTTCGACGTGGTTCTGTATGCCAGAGATGCTTCTGATGCGTCTGTTTCCAGCAGTAAATAGAGGAATTTCGAGTCCAGCGACGCGCACATGCCCGCAGGTCGGCCGGCCTAGTTGGCGTTGCCTAATGTTTTTGTTTTTTTGTTTTTTTTTTCAAGCGCGTCCACGAAAGAACTTGATATTACTTGGGAATGTAAATTGGAACCCTTCGACGCGGTTCTGTATGCCAGAGATGCTTCTGATGCGTCTGTTTCCAGCAGTAAATAGAGAAATTTCGAGTCCAGCGACGCGCACATGCCCGCAGGTAGGCCGGCCTAGTTGGCGTTGCCTAATGTTTTTTTTTTTTTTTTCAAGCGCGGCCACGAAAGAACTTGATATTACTTGGGAATGTAAATTGGAACCCTTCGACGTGGTTCTGTATGCCAGAGATGCTTCTGATGCGTCTGTTTCCAGCAGTAAATAGAGGAATTTGGAGTCCAGCGACGCGCACATGCCCGCAGGTCGGCCGGCCTAGTTGGCGTTGCCTAATGTTTTTTGTTTTTTTTTTTTCAAGCGCGTACACGAAAGACTTGATATTACTTGGGAATGTAAATTGGAACCCTTCGACGTGGTTCTGTATGCCAGAGATGCTTCTGATGCGTCTGTTTCCAGCAGTAAATAGAGAAATTTCGAGTCCAGCGACGCGCACATGCCCGCAGGTCGGCCGGCCTAGTTGGCGTTGCCTAATGTTTTTTTTTTTTTTTTTTTCAAGCGCGTCCACGAAAGAACTTGATATTACTTGGGAATGTAAATTGGAACCCTTCGACGTGGTTCTGTATGCCAGAGATGCTTCTGATGCGTCTGTTTCCAGCAGTAAATAGAGAAATTTCGAGTCCAGCGACGCGCACATGCCCGCAGGTCGGCCGGCCTAGTTGGCGTTGCCTAATGTTTTTTTTTTTTTTTTTCAAGCGCGTCCACGAAAGAACTTGATATTACTTGGGAATGTAAATTGGAACCCTTCGACGTGGTTCTGTATGTCAGAGATGCTTCTGATGCGTCTGTTTCCAGCAGTAAATAGAGAAATTTCGAGTCCAGCGACGCGCACATGCCCGCAGGTCGGCCGGCCTATTTGGCGTTGCCTAATGTTTTTTTTTTTTTCAAGCGCGTCCACGAAAGAACTTGATATTACTTGGGAATGTAAATTGGAACCCTTCGACGTGGTTCTGTATGCCAGAGATGCTTCTGATGCGTCTGTTTCCAGCAGTAAATAGAGGAATTTCGAGTCCAGCGACGCGCACATGCCCGCAGGTCGGCCGGCCTAGTTGGCGTTGCCTAATGTTTTTGTTTTTTTGTTTTTTTTTCAAGCGCGTCCACGAAAGAACTTGATATTACTTGGGAATGTAAATTGGAACCCTTCGACGTGGTTCTGTATGCCAGAGATGCTTCTGATGCGTCTGTTTCCAGCAGTAAATAGAGGAATTTCGAGTCCAGCGACGCACACATGCCCGCAGGTCGGCCGGCCTAGTTGGCGTTGCCTAATGTTTTTTTTTTTTTTTTTTTCAAGCGCGTCCACGAAAGAACTTGATATTACTTGGGAATGTAAATTGGAACCCTTCGACGTGGTTCTGTATGCCAGAGATGCTTCTGATGCGTCTGTTTCCAGCAGTAAATAGAGGAATTTCGAGTCCAGCGACGCACACATGCCCGCAGGTCGGCCGGCCTAGTTGGCGTTGCCTAATGTTTTTTTTTTTTTTTTTCAAGCGCGTCCACGAAAGAACTTGATATTACTTGGGAATGTAAATTGGAACCCTTCGACGTGGTTCTGTATGCCAGAGATGCTTCTGATGCGTCTGTTTCCAGCAGTAAATAGAGAAATTTCGAGTCCAGCGACGCGCACATGCCCGCAGGTCGGCCGGCCTAGTTGGCGTTGCCTAATGTTTTTTTTTTTTTTTTCAAGCGCGTCCACGAAAGAACTTGATATTACTTGGGAATGTAAATTGGAACCCTTCGACGTGGTTCTGTATGCCAGAGATGCTTCTGATGCGTCTGTTTCCAGCAGTAAATAGAGGAATTTCGAGTCCAGCGACGCGCACATGCCCGCAGGTCGGCCGGCCTAGTTGGCGTTGCCTAATGTTTTTGTTTTTTTGTTTTTTTTTTCAAGCGCGTCCACGAAAGAACTTGATATTACTTGGGAATGTAAATTGGAACCCTTCGACGTGGTTCTGTATGCCAGAGATGCTTCTGATGCGTCTGTTTCCAGCAGTAAATAGAGAAATTTCGAGTCCAGCGACGCGCACATGCCCGCAGGTCGGCCGGCCTAGTTGGCGTTGCCTAATGTTTTTTTTTTTTTTTTTTTTTTTAAGCGCGTCCACGAAAGAACTTGATATTACTTGGGAATGTAAATTGGAACCCTTCGACGTGGTTCTGTATGCCAGAGATGCTTCTGATGCGTCTGTTTCCAGCAGTAAATAGAGAAATTTCGAGTCCAGCGACGCGCACATGCCCGCAGGTCGGCCGGCCTAGTTGGCGTTGCCTTATGTTTTTTTTTCTTTTTTTTTTCAAGCGCGTCCACGAAAGAACTTGATATTACTTGGGAATGTAAATTGGAACCCTTCGACGTGGTTCTGTATGCCAGAGATGCTTCTGATGCGTCTGTTTCCAGCAGTAAATAGAGGAATTTCGAGTCCAGCGACGCGCAACTGCCTGCAGGTCGGCCGGCCTAGTTGGCGTTGCCTAATGTTTTTTTTTTTTTTTTTTTCAAGCGCGTCCACGAAAGAACTTGATATTACTTGGGAATGTAAATTGGAACCCTTCGATGTGGTTCTGTATGCCAGAGATGCTTCTGATGCGTCTGTTTCCAGCAATAAATACAGGAATTTCGAGTCCAGCGACGCGCACATGCCCGCAGGTCGGCCGGCCTAGTTGGCGTTGCCTAATGTTTTTTTTTTTTTTTTTTTCAAGCGCGTCCACGAAAGAACTTGATATTACTTGGGAATGTAAATTGGAACCCTTCGACGTGGTTCTGTATGCCAGAGATGCTTCTGATGCGTCTGTTTCCAGCAGTAAATAGAGCAATTTCGAGTCCAGCGACGCGCACATGCCCGCAGGTCGGCCGGCCTAGTTGGCGTTGCCTAATGTTTTTTTTTTTTTTTTTCAAGCGCGTCCACGAAAGAACTTGATATTACTTGGGAATGTAAATTGGAACCCTTCGACGTGGTTCTGTATGCCAGAGATGCTTCTGATGCGTCTGTTTCCAGCAGTAAATAGAGGAATTTCGAGTCCAGCGACGCGCAACTGCCTGCAGGTCGGCCGGCCTAATTGGCGTTGCCTAATGTTTTTTTTTTTTTTTTCAAGCGCGTCCACGAAAGAACTTGATATTACTTGGGAATGTAAATTGGAACCCTTCGATGTGGTTCTGTATGCCAGAGATGCTTCTGATGCGTCTGTTTCCAGCAGTAAATAGAGGAAATTCGAGTCCAGCGACGCGCACATGCCCGCAGGTCGGCCGGCCTAGTTGGCGTTGCCTAATGTTTTTTTTTTTTTTTTTTCAAGCGCGTCCACGAAAGAACTTGATATTACTTGGGAATGTAAATTGGAACCCTTCGACGTGGTTCTGTATGCCAGAGATGCTTCTGATGCGTCTGTTTCCAGCAGTAAATAGAGGAATTTCGAGTCCAGCGACGCGCACATGCCCGCAGGTCGGCCGGCCCAGTTGGCGTTGCCTAATGTGTTTTTTTTTTTTTCAAGCGCGTCCACGAAAGAACTTGATATTACTTGGCAATGTAAATTGGAACCCTTCGACGTGGTTCTGTATGCCAGAGATGCTTCTGATGCGTCTGTTTCCAGCAGTAAATAGAGGAATTTCGAGTCCAGCGACGCGCACATGCCCGCAGGTCGGCCGGCCTAGTTGGCGTTGCCTAATGTTTTTTTTTTTTTTTTCAAGCGCGTCCACGAAAGAACTTGATATTACTTGGGAATGTAAATTGGAACCCTTCGACGTGGTTCTGTATGCCAGAGATGCTTCTGATGCGTCTGTTTCCAGCAGTAAATAGAGAAATTTCGAGTCCAGCGACGCGCACATGCCCGCAGGTCGGCCGGCCTAGTTGGCGTTGCCTAATGTTTTTTTTTTTTTCAAGCGCGGCCACGAAAGAACTTGATATTACTTGGGAATGTAAATTGGAACCCTTCGACGTGGTTCTGTATGCCAGAGATGCTTCTGATGCGTCTGTTTCCAGCAGTAAATAGAGGAATTTCGAGTCCAGCGACGCACACATGCCCGCAGGTCGGCCGGCCTAGTTGGCGTTGCCTAATGTTTTTTTTTTTTTTCAAGCGCGTACACGAAAGAACTTGATATTACTTGGGAATGTAAATTGGAACCCTTCGACGTGGTTCTGTATGCCAGAGATGCTTCTGATGCGTCTGTTTCCAGCAGTAAATAGAGGAATTTCGAGTCCAGCGACGCGCACATGCCCGCAGGTCGGCCGGCCTAGTTGGCGTTGCCTAATGTTTTTTCTTTTTTTTTTCAAGCGCGTCCACGAAAGAACTTGATATTACTTGGGAATGTAAATTGGAACCCTTCGACGTGGTTCTGTATGCCAGAGGATGCTTCTGATGCGTCTGTTTCCAGCAGTAAATAGAGGAATTTCGAGTCCAGCGACGCGCACATGCCCGCAGGTCGGCCGGCCTAGTTGGCGTTGCCTAATGTTTTTTTTTTTTTTTTCAAGCGCGTCCACGAAAGAACTTGATATTACTTGGGAATGTAAATTGGAACCCTTCGACGTGGTTCTGTATGCCAGAGATGCTTCTGATGCGTCTGTTTCCAGCAGTAAATAGAGAAATTTCGAGTCCAGCGACGCGCACATGCCCGCAGGTCGGCCGGCCTAGTTGGCGTTGCCTAATGTTTTTTTTTTTTTTTTTCAAGCGCGTCCACGAAAGAACTTGATATTACTTGGGAATGTAAATTGGAACCCTTCGACGTGGTTCTGTATGCCAGAGATGCTTCTGATGCGTCTGTTTCCAGCAGTAAAAAGAGGAATTTCGAGTCCAGCGACGCGCTCATGCCCGCAGGTCGGCCGGCCTAGTTGGCGTTGCCTAATGTTTTTGTTTTTTTGTTTTTTTTTTCAAGCGCGTCCACGAAAGAACTTGATATTACTTGGGAATGTAAATTGGAACCCTTCGACGTGGTTCTGTATGCCAGAGATGCTTCTGATGCGTCTGTTTCCAGCAGTAAATAGAGGAATTTCGAGTCCAGCGACGCACACATGCCCGCAGGTCGGCCGGCCTAGTTGGCGTTGCCTAATGTTTTTTTTTTTTTTCAAGCGCGTCCACGAAAGAACTTGATATTACTTGGGAATGTAAATTGGAACCCTTCTACGTGGTT
>NC_139350.1:18873140-18916307 GCF_055883805.1 Amblyomma maculatum | reverse complement strand
AGCGGAAGCACATGCCCGCAGGTCGGCCGGCCTAGTTGGCGTTGCCTAATGTTTTTTTTTTTCAAGCGCGTCTACGAAAGAACTTGATATTACTTGGGAATGTAAATTGGAACCCTTCGACGTGGTTCTGTATTCGAGAGATGCTTCTGATGCGTCTGTTTCCAGCAGTAAATAGAGAAATTTGAGTCCAGCGACGCGCACATGCCCGCAGGTCGGCCGGCCTAGTTGGCGTTGCCTAATGTTTTTTTTTTTTCAAGCGCGTCCACGAAAGAACTTGATATCACTTGGGAATGTAAATTGGAACCCTTCGACGTGGTTCTGTATGCCAGAGATGCTTCTGATGCGTCTGTTTCCAGCAGTAAATAGAGAAATTTCGAGTCCAGCGACGCGCACATGCCCGCAGGTCGGCCGGCCTAGTTGGCGTTGCCTAATGTTTTTTTTTTTTTTTTCAAGCGCGTCCACGAAAGAACTTGATATTACTTGGGAATGTAAATTGGAACCCTTCGACGTGGTTCTGTATGCCAGAGATGCTTCTGATGCGTCTGTTTCCAGCAGTAAATAGAGAAATTTCGAGTCCAGCGACGCGCACATGCCCGCAGGTCGGCCGGCCTAGTTGGCGTTGCCTAATGTTTTTTTTTTTTCAAGCGCGTCCACGAAAGAACTTGATATTACTTGGGAATGTAAATTGGAACCCTTCGACGTGGTTCTGTATGCCGGAGATGCTTCTGATGCGTCTGTTTCCAGCAGTAAATAGAGAAATTTCGAGTCCAGCGACGCGCACATGCCCGCAGGTCGGCCGGCCTAGTTGGCTTTGCCTAATGTTTTTTTTTTTTTTTCAAGCGCTTCCACGATAGAACTTGATATTACTTGGGAATGTAAATTGGAACCCTTCGACGTGGTTCTGTATGCCAGATATGCTTCTGATGCGTCTGTTTCCAGCAGTAAATAGAGAAAACCCTTCGACGTGGTTCTGTATGCCAGAGATGCTTCTGATGCGTCTGTTTCCAGCAGTAAATAGAGAAATTTCGAGTCCAGCGACGCGCACATGCCCGCAGGTCGGCCGGCCTAGTTGGCGTTGCCTAATGTTTTTTTTTTCAAGCGCGTCCACGAAAGAACTTGATATTACTTGGGAATGTAAATTGGAACCCTTCGACGTGGTTCTGTATGCCAGAGATGCTTCTGATGCGTCTGTTTCCAGCGGTAAATAGAGAAATTTCGAGTCCAGCGACGCGCACATGCCCGCAGGTCGGCCGGCCTAGTTGGCGTTGCCTAATGTTTTTTTTTTTTTTTCAAGCGCGTCTACGAAAGAACTTGATATTACTTGGGAATGTAAATTGGAACCCTTCGACGTGGTTCTGTATGCCAGAGATGCTTCTGATGCGTCTGTTTCCAGCAGTAAATAGAGAAATTTCGAGTCCAGCGACGCGCACATGCCCGCAGGTCGGCCGGCCTAGTTGGCGTGGCCTAATGTTTTTTTTTTTTTTTCAAGCGCGTCCACGAAAGAACTTGATATTACTTGGGAATGTAAATTGGAACCCTTCGACGTGGTTCTGTATGCCAGAGATGCTTCTGATGCGTCTGTTTCCAGCGGTAAATGGAGAAATTTCGAGTCCAGCGACGCGCACATGCCCGCAGGTCGGCCGGCCTAGTTGGCGTTGCCTAATGTTTTTTTTTTCAAGCGCGTCCACGAAAGAACTTGATATTACTTGGGAATGTAAATTGGAACCCTTCGACGTGGTTCTGTATGCCAGAGATGCTTCTGATGCGTCTGTTTCCAGCAGTAAATAGAGAAATTTCGAGTCCAGCGACGCGCACATGCCCGCAGGTCGGCCGGACTAGTTGGCGTTGCCTAATGTTTTTTTTCTTCAAGCGCGTCCACGAAAGAACTTGATATTACTTGGGAATGTAAATTGGAACCCTTCGACGTGGTTCTGTATGCCAGAGATGCTTCTGATGCGTCTGTTTCCAGCGGTAAATGGAGAAATTTCGAGTCCAGCGACGCGCACATGCCCGCAGGTCGGCCGGCCTAGTTGGCGTTGCCTAATGTTTTTTTTTTTTTTTTCAAGCGCGTCTACGAAAGAACTTGATATTACTTGGGAATGTAAATTGGAACCCTTCGACGTGGTTCTGTATGCCAGAGATGCTTCTGATGCGTCTGTTTCCAGCAGTAAATAGAGAAATTTGAGTCCAGCGACGCGCACATGCCCGCAGGTCGGCCGGCCTAGTTGGCGTTGCCTAATGTTTTTTTTTTTTTTCAAGCGCGTCCACGAAAGAACTTGATATTACTTGGGAATGTAAATTGGAACCCTTCGACGTGGTTCTGTATGCCAGAGATGCTTCTGATGCGTCTGTTTCCAGCAGTAAATAGAGAAATTTCGAGTCCAGCGACGCGCACATGCCCGCAGGTCGGCCGGCCTAGTTGGCGTTGCCTAATGCTTTTTTTTTTTTTTTCAAGCGCGTCCACGAAAGAACTTGATATTACTTGGGAATGTAAATTGGAACCCTTCGACGTGGTTCTGTATGCCAGAGATGCTTCTGATGCGTCTGTTTCCAGCAGTAAATAGAAGAAAGAAATTTCGAGTCCAGCGACGCGCACATGCCCGCAGGTCGGCCGGCCTAGTTGGCGTTGCCTAATGTTTTTTTTTTTTTCAAGCGCGTCCACGAAAGAACTTGATATTACTTGGGAATGTAAACTGGAACCCTTCGACGTGGTTCTGTATGCCGGAGATGCTTCTGATGCGTCTGTTTCCAGCAGTAAATAGAGAAATTTCGAGTCCAGCGACGCGCACATGCCCGCAAGTCGGCCGGCCTAGTTGGCGTTGCCTAATGTTTTTTTTTTTTTTCAAGCGCGTCCACGAAAGAACTTGATATTACTTGGGAATGTAAATTGGAACCCTTCGACGTGGTTCTGTATGCCAGAGATGCTTCTGATGCGTCTGTTTCCAGCAGTAAATAGAGAAATTTCGAGTCCAGCGACGCGCACATGCCCGCAGGTCGGCCGGCCTAGTTGGCGTTGCCTAATGTTTTTTTTTTTTTTTCAGGCGCTTCCACGAAAGAACTTGATATTACTTGGGAATGTAAATTGTAACCCTTCGACGTGGTTCTGTATGCCAGAGATGCTTCTGATGCGTCTGTTTCCAGCAGTAAATAGAGAAATTTCGAGTCCAGCGACGCGCACATGCCCGCAGGTCGGCCGGCCTAGTTGGCGTTGCCTAATGTTTTTTTTTTTTTCAAGCGCGTCCACGAAAGAACTTGATATTACTTGGGAATGTAAATTGGAACCCTTCGACGTGGTTCTGTATGCCAGAGATGCTTCTGATGCGTCTGTTTCCAGCGGTAAAGAGAGAAATTTCGAGTCCAGCGAAGCGCACATGCCCGCAGGTCGGCCGGCCTAGTTGGCGTTGCCTAATGTTTTTTTTTTTTCAAGCGCGTCTACGAAAGAACTTGATATTACTTGGGAATGTAAATTGGAACCCTTCGACGTGGTTCTGTATGCCAGAGATGCTTCTGATGCGTCTGTTTCCAGCAGTAAATAGAGAAATTTCGAGTCCAGCGACGCGCACATGCCCGCAGGTCGGCCGGCCTAGTTGGCGTTGCCTAATGTTGTTTTTTTTTTTTTCAAGCGCGTCCACGAAAAACTTGATATTACTTGGGAATGTAAATTGGAACCCTTCGACGTGGTTCTGTATGCCAGAGATGCTTCTGATGCGTCTGTTTCCAGCAGTAAATAGAGAAATTTCGAGTCCAGCGACGCGCACATGCCCGCAGGTCGGCCGGCCTAGTTGGCGTTGCCTAATGTTTTTTTTTTTTTTTTTCAAGCGCGTCCACGAAAGAACTTGATATTACTTGGGAATGTAAATTGGAACCCTTCGACGTGGTTCTGTATGCCAGAGATGCTTCTGATGCGTCTGTTTCCAGCAGTAAATAGAGATTTCGGATTCCAGCGACGCGCACATGCCCGCAGGTCGGCCGGCCTAGTTGGCGTTGCCTAATGTTTTTTTTTTTTTTCAAGCGCGTCCACGAAAGAACTTGATATTACTTGGGAATGTAAATTGGAACCCTTCGACGTGGTTCTGTATGCCAGAGATGCTTCTGATGCGTCTGTTTCCAGCAGTAAATAGAGAAATTTCGAGTCCAGCGACGCGCACATGCCCGCAGGTCGGCCGGCCTAGTTGGCGTTGCCTAATGTTTTTTTTTTTTCAAGCGCTTCCACGAAAGAACTTGATATTACTTGGGAATGTAAATTGGAACCCTTCGACGTGGTTCTGTATGCCAGAGATGCTTCTGATGCGTCTGTTTCCAGCAGTAAATAGAGAAATTTCGAGTCCAGCGACGCGCACATGCACGCAGGTCGGCCGGCCTAGTTGGCGTTGCCTAATGTTTTTTTTTTTTCAAGCGCGTCCACGAAAGAACTTGATATTACTTGGGAATGTAAATTGGAACCCTTCGACGTGGTTCTGTATGCCAGAGATGCTTCTGATGCGTCTGTTTCCAGCGGTAAATAGAGAAATTTCGAGTCCAGCGACGCGCACATGCCCGCAGGTCGGCCGGCCTAGTTGGCGTTGCCTAATGTTTTTTTTTTTTTTCAAGCGCGTCTACGAAAGAACTTGATATTACTTGGGAATGTAAATTGGAACCCTTCGACGTGGTTCTGTATGCCAGAGATGCTTCTGATGCGTCTGTTTCCAGCAGTAAATAGAGAAATTTGAGTCCAGCGACGCGCACATGCCCGCAGGTCGGCCGGCCTAGTTGGCGTTGCCTAATGTTTTTTTTTTTTTTTTTTCAAGCGCGTCCACGAAAGAACTTGATATTACTTGGGAATGTAAATTGGAACCCTTCGACGTGGTTCTGTATGCCAGAGATGCTTCTGATGCGTCTGTTTCCAGCAGTAAATAGAGAAATTTCGAGTCCAGCGACGCGCACATGCCCGCAGGTCGGCCGGCCTAGTTGGCGTTGCCTAATGTTTTTTTTTTTTTCAAGCGCGTCCACGAAAGAACTTGATATTACTTGGGAATGTAAATTGGAACCCTTCGACGTGGTTCTGTATGCCAGAGATGCTTCTGATGCGTCTGTTTCCAGCAGTAAATAGAGAAATTTCGAGTCCAGTGACGCGCACATGCCCGCAGGTCGGCCGGCCTAGTTGGCGTTGCCTAATGTTTTTTTTTTTTTTTTCAAGCGCGTCCACGAAAGAACTTGATATTACTTGGGAATGTAAATTGGAACCCTACGACATGGTTCTGTATGCCAGAGATGCTTCTGATGCGTCTGTTTCCAGCAGTAAATAGAGAAATTTCGAGTCCAGAGACGCGCACATGCCCGCAGGTCGGCCGGCCTAGTTGGCGTTGCCTAATGTTTTTTTTTTTTTTTTTTAAAGCGCGTCCACGAAAGAACTTGATATTACTTGGGAATGTAAATTGGAACCCTTCGACGTGGTTCTGTATGCCAGAGATGCTTCTGATGCGTCTGTTTCCAGCAGTAAATAGAGAAATTTCGAGTCCAGCGACGCGCACATGCCCGCAGGTCGGCCGGCCTAGTTGGCGTTGCCTAATGTTTTTTTTTTTTTTCAAGCGCGTCCACGAAAGAACTTGATATTACTTGGGAATGTAAATTGGAACCCTTCGACGTCGTTCTGTATGCCAGAGATGCTTCTGATGCGTCTGTTTCCAGCAGTAAATAGAGAAATTTCGAGTCCAGCGACGCGCACATGCCCGCAGGTCGGCCGGCCTAGTTGGCGTTGCCTAATGTTTTTTTTTTTTTTCAAGCGCGTCCACGAAAGAACTTGATATTACTTGGGAATGTAAATTGGAACCCTTCGACGTGGTTCTGTATGCCAGAGATGCTTCTGATGCGTCTGTTTCCAGCAGTAAATAGAGAAATTTCGAGTCCAGCGACGCGCACATGCCCGCAGGTCGGCCGGCCTAGTTGGCGTTGCCTAATGTTTTTTTTTTTTCAAGCGCGTCCACGAAAGAACTTGATATTACTTGGGAATGTAAATTGGAACCCTTCGACGTGGTTCTGTATGCCGGAGATGCTTCTGATGCGTCTGTTTCCAGCAGTAAATAGAGAAATTTCGAGTCCAGCGACGCGCACATGCCCGCAGGTCGGCCGGCCTAGTTGGCGTTGCCTAATGTTTTTTTTTTTTTTTTTTCAAGCGCTTCCACGAAAGAACTTGATATTACTTGGGAATGTAAATTGGAACCCTTCGACGTGGTTCTGTATGCCAGAGATGCTTCTGATGCGTCTGTTTCCAGCAGTAAATAGAGAAAACCCTTCGACGTGGTTCTGTATGCCAGAGATGCTTCTGATGCGTCTGTTTCCAGCAGTAAATAGAGAAATTTCGAGTCCAGCGACGCGCACATGCCCGCAGGTCGGCCGGCCTAGTTGGCGTTGCCTAATGTTTTTTTTTTCAAGCGCGTCCACGAAAGAACTTGATATTACTTGGGAATGTAAATTGGAACCCTTCGACGTGGTTCTGTATGCCAGAGATGCTTCTGATGCGTCTGTTTCCAGCGGTAAATAGAGAAATTTCGAGTCCAGCGACGCGCACATGCCCGCAGGTCGGCCGGCCTAGTTGGCGTTGCCTAATGTTTTTTTTTTTTTTCAAGCGCGTCTACGAAAGAACTTGATATTACTTGGGAATGTAAATTGGAACCCTTCGACGTGGTTCTGTATGCCAGAGATGCTTCTGATGCGTCTGTTTCCAGCAGTAAATAGAGAAATTTCGAGTCCAGCGACGCGCACATGCCCGCAGGTCGGCCGGCCTAGTTGGCGTTGCCTAATGTTTTTTTTTTTTTTTTTTTCAAGCGCGTCCACGAAAGAACTTGATATTACTTGGGAATGTAAATTGGAACCCTTCGACGTGGTTCTGTATGCCAGAGGTGCTTCTGATGCGTCTGTTTCCAGCGGTAAATGGAGAAATTTCGAGTCCAGCGACGCGCACATGCCCGCAGGTCGGCCGGCCTAGTTGGCGTTGCCTAATGTTTTTTTTTTTTTCAAGCGCGTCCACGAAAGAACTTGATATTACTTGGGAATGTAAATTGGAACCCTTCGACGTGGTTCTGTATGCCAGAGATGCTTCTGATGCGTCTGTTTCCAGCAGTAAATAGAGAAATTTCGAGTCCAGCGACGCGCACATGCCCGCAGGTCGGCCGGACTAGTTGGCGTTGCCTAATGTTTTTTTTTTTCAAGCGCGTCCACGAAAGAACTTGATATTACTTGGGAATGTAAATTGGAACCCTTCGACGTGGTTCTGTATGCCAGAGATGCTTCTGATGCGTCTGTTTCCAGCGGTAAATGGAGAAATTTCGAGTCCAGCGACGCGCACATGCCCGCAGGTCGGCCGGCCTAGTTGGCGTTGCCTAATGTTTTTTTTTTTTTTTTTCAAGCGCGTCTACGAAAGAACTTGATATTACTTGGGAATGTAAATTGGAACCCTTCGACGTGGTTCTGTATGCCAGAGATGCTTCTGATGCGTCTGTTTCCAGCAGTAAATAGAGAAATTTGAGTCCAGCGACGCGCACATGCCCGCAGGTCGGCCGGCCTAGTTGGCGTTGCCTAATGTTTTTTTTTTTTTTTCAAGCGCGTCCACGAAAGAACTTGATATTACTTGGGAATGTAAATTGGAACCCTTCGACGTGGTTCTGTATGCCAGAGATGCTTCTGATGCGTCTGTTTCCAGCAGTAAATAGAGAAATTTCGAGTCCAGCGACGCGCACATGCCCGCAGGTCGGCCGGCCTAGTTGGCATTGCCTAATGTTTTTTTTTTTTTTTTTCAAGCGCGTCCACGAAAGAACTTGATATTACTTGGGAATGTAAATTGGAACCCTTCGACGTGGTTCTGTATGCCAGAGATGCTTCTGATGCGTCTGTTTCCAGCAGTAAATAGAGAAATTTCGAGTCCAGCGACGCGCACATGCCCGCAGGTCGGCCGGCCTAGTTGGCGTTGCCTAATGTTTTTTTTTTTTTCAAGCGCGTCCACGAAAGAACTTGATATTACTTGGGAATGTAAATTGGAACCCTTCGACGTGGTTCTGTATGCCGGAGATGCTTCTGATGCGTCTGTTTCCAGCAGTAAATAGAGAAATTTCGAGTCCAGCGACGCGCACATGCCCGCAGGTCGGCCGGCCTAGTTGGCGTTGCCTAATGTTGTTTTTTTTTTTTCAAGCGCGTCCACGAAAAACTTGATATTTCTTGGGAATGTAAATTGGAACCCTTCGACGTGGTTCTGTATGCCAGAGATGCTTCTGATGCGTCTGTTTCCAGCAGTAAATAGAGAAATTTCGAGTCCAGCGACGCGCACATGCCCGCAGGTCGGCCGGCCTAGTTGGCGTTGCCTAATGTTTTTTTTTTTTTTTTTCAAGCGCGTCCACGAAAGAACTTGATATTACTTGGGAATGTAAATTGGAACCCTTCGACGTGGTTCTGTATGCCAGAGATGCTTCTGATGCGTCTGTTTCCAGCAGTAAATAGAGAAATTTCGAGTCCAGCGACGCGCACATGCCCGCAGGTCGGCCGGCCTAGTTGGCGTTGCCTAATGTTTTTTTTTTTTTTCAAGCGCGTCCACGAAAGAACTTGATATTACTTGGGAATGTAAATTGGAACCCTTCGACGTGGTTCTGTATGCCAGAGATGCTTCTGATGCGTCTGTTTCCAGCAGTAAATAGAGAAATTTCGAGTCCAGCGACGCGCACATGCCCGCAGGTCGGCCGGCCTAGTTGGCGTTGCCTAATGTTTTTTTTTTTTTCAAGCGCTTCCACGAAAGAACTTGATATTACTTGGGAATGTAAATTGGAACCCTTCGACGTGGTTCTGTATGCCAGAGATGCTTCTGATGCGTCTGTTTCCAGCAGTAAATAGAGAAATTTCGAGTCCAGCGACGCGCACATGCACGCAGGTCGGCCGGCCTAGTTGGCGTTGCCTAATGTTTTTTTTTTCAAGCGCGTCCACGAAAGAACTTGATATTACTTGGGAATGTAAATTGGAACCCTTCGACGTGGTTCTGTATGCCAGAGATGCTTCTGATGCGTCTGTTTCCAGCGGTAAATAGAGAAATTTCGAGTCCAGCGACGCGCACATGCCCGCAGGTCGGCCGGCCTAGTTGGCGTTGCCTAATGTTTTTTTTTTTTTTTCAAGCGCGTCTACGAAAGAACTTGATATTACTTGGGAATGTAAATTGGAACCCTTCGACGTGGTTCTGTATGCCAGAGATGCTTCTGATGCGTCTGTTTCCAGCAGTAAATAGAGAAATTTGAGTCCAGCGACGCGCACATGCCCGCAGGTCGGCCGGCCTAGTTGGCGTTGCCTAATGTTTTTTTTTTTTTTTTTTTTCAAGCGCGTCCACGAAAGAACTTGATATTACTTGGGAATGTAAATTGGAACCCTTCGACGTGGTTCTGTATGCCAGAGATGCTTCTGATGCGTCTGTTTCCAGCAGTAAATAGAGAAATTTCGAGTCCAGCGACGCGCACATGCCCGCAGGTCGGCCGGCCTAGTTGGCGTTGCCTAATGTTTTTTTTTTTTTCAAGCGCGTCCACGAAAGAACTTGATATTACTTGGGAATGTAAATTGGAACCCTTCGACGTGGTTCTGTATGCCAGAGATGCTTCTGATGCGTCTGTTTCCAGCAGTAAATAGAGAAATTTCGAGTCCAGTGACGCGCACATGCCCGCAGGTCGGCCGGCCTAGTTGGCGTTGCCTAATGTTTTTTTTTTTTCAAGCGCGTCCACGAAAGAACTTGATATTACTTGGGAATCTAAATTGGAACCCTACGACGTGGTTCTGTATGCCAGAGATGCTTCTGATGCGTCTGTTTCCAGCAGTAAATAGAGAAATTTCGAGTCCAGAGACGCGCACATGCCCGCAGGTCGGCCGGCCTAGTTGGCGTTGCCTAATGTTTTTTTTTTTTTTAAAGCGCGTCCACGAAAGAACTTGATATTACTTGGGAATGTAAATTGGAACCCTTCGACGTGGTTCTGTATGCCAGAGATGCTTCTGATGCGTCTGTTTCCAGCAGTAAATAGAGAAATTTCGAGTCCAGCGACGCGCACATGCCCGCAGGTCGGCCGGCCTAGTTGGCGTTGCCTAATGTTTTTTTTTTTTTCAAGCGCGTCCACGAAAGAACTTGATATTACTTGGGAATGTAAATTGGAACCCTTCGACGTCGTTCTGTATGCCAGAGATGCTTCTGATGCGTCTGTTTCCAGCAGTAAATAGAGAAATTTCGAGTCCAGCGACGCGCACATGCCCGCAGGTCGGCCGGCCTAGTTGGCGTTGCCTAATGTTTTTTTTTTTTTCAAGCGCGTCCACGAAAGAACTTGATATTACTTGGGAATGTAAATTGGAACCCTTCGACGTGGTTCTGTATGCCAGAGATGCTTCTGATGCGTCTGTTTCCAGCAGTAAATAGAGAAATTTCGAGTCCAGCGACGCGCACATGCCCGCAGGTCGGCCGGCCTAGTTGGCGTTGCCTAATGTTTTTTTTTTTTTTCAAGCGCGTCCACGAAAGAACTTGATATTACTTGGGAATGTAAATTGGAACCCTTCGACGTGGTTCTGTATGCCGGAGATGCTTCTGATGCGTCTGTTTCCAGCAGTAAATAGAGAAATTTCGAGTCCAGCGACGCGCACATGCCCGCAGGTCGGCCGGCCTAGTTGGCGTTGCCTAATGTTTTTTTTTTTTTTTTTTCAAGCGCTTCCACGAAAGAACTTGATATTACTTGGGAATGTAAATTGGAACCCTTCGACGTGGTTCTGTATGCCAGAGATGCTTCTGATGCGTCTGTTTCCAGCAGTAAATAGAGAAAACCCTTCGACGTGGTTCTGTATGCCAGAGATGCTTCTGATGCGTCTGTTTCCAGCAGTAAATAGAGAATTTTCGAGTCCAGCGACGCGCACATGCCCGCAGGTCGGCCGGCCTAGTTGGCGTTGCCTAATGTTTTTTTTTTCAAGCGCGTCCACGAAAGAACTTGATATTACTTGGGAATGTAAATTGGAACCCTTCGACGTGGTTCTGTATGCCAGAGATGCTTCTGATGCGTCTGTTTCCAGCGGTAAATAGAGAAATTTCGAGTCCAGCGACGCGCACATGCCCGCAGGTCGGCCGGCCTAGTTGGCGTTGCCTAATGTTTTTTTTTTTTTTTTCAAGCGCGTCTACGAAAGAACTTGATATTACTTGGGAATGTAAATTGGAACCCTTCGACGTGGTTCTGTATGCCAGAGATGCTTCTGATGCGTCTGTTTCCAGCAGTAAATAGAGAAATTTCGAGTCCAGCGACGCGCACATGCCCGCAGGTCGGCCGGCCTAGTTGGCGTTGCCTAATGTTTTTTTTTTTTTTTTTTTCAAGCGCGTCCACGAAAGAACTTGATATTACTTGGGAATGTAAATTGGAACCCTTCGACGTGGTTCTGTATGCCAGAGGTGCTTCTGATGCGTCTGTTTCCAGCGGTAAATGGAGAAATTTCGAGTCCAGCGACGCGCACATGCCCGCAGGTCGGCCGGCCTAGTTGGCGTTGCCTAATGTTTTGTTTTTTTTTCAAGCGCGTCCACGAAAGAACTTGATATTACTTGGGAATGTAAATTGGAACCCTTCGACGTGGTTCTGTATGCCAGAGATGCTTCTGATGCGTCTGTTTCCAGCAGTAAATAGAGAAATTTCGAGTCCAGCGACGCGCACATGCCCGCAGGTCGGCCGGACTAGTTGGCGTTGCCTAATGTTTTTTTTTTTTTCAAGCGCGTCCACGAAAGAACTTGATATTACTTGGGAATGTAAATTGGAACCCTTCGACGTGGTTCTGTATGCCAGAGATGCTTCTGATGCGTCTGTTTCCAGCGGTAAATGGAGAAATTTCGAGTCCAGCGACGCGCACATGCCCGCAGGTCGGCCGGCCTAGTTGGCGTTGCCTAATGTTTTTTTTTTTTTTTTTTCAAGCGCGTCTACGAAAGAACTTGATATTACTTGGGAATGTAAATTGGAACCCTTCGACGTGGTTCTGTATGCCAGAGATGCTTCTGATGCGTCTGTTTCCAGCAGTAAATAGAGAAATTTGAGTCCAGCGACGCGCACATGCCCGCAGGTCGGCCGGCCTAGTTGGCGTTGCCTAATGTTTTTTTTTTTTTTCAAGCGCGTCCACGAAAGAACTTGATATTACTTGGGAATGTAAATTGGAACCCTTCGACGTGGTTCTGTATGCCAGAGATGCTTCTGATGCGTCTGTTTCCAGCAGTAAATAGAGAAATTTCGAGTCCAGCGACGCGCACATGCCCGCAGGTCGGCCGGCCTAGTTGGCGTTGCCTAATGTTTTTTTTTTTTTTTTCACGCGCGTCCACGAAAGAACTTGATATTACTTGGGAATGTAAATTGGAACCCTTCGACGTGGTTCTGTATGCCAGAGATGCTTCTGATGCGTCTGTTTCCAGCAGTAAATAGAGAAATTTCGAGTCCAGCGACGCTCACATGCCCGCAGGTCGGCCGGCCTAGTTGGCGTTGCCTAATGTTTTTTTTTTTTTCAAGCGCGTCCACGAAAGAACTTGATATTACTTGGGAATGTAAATTGGAACCCTTCGACGTGGTTCTGTATGCCGGAGATGCTTCTGATGCGTCTGTTTCCAGCAGTAAATAGAGAAATTTCGAGTCCAGCGACGCGCACATGCCCGCAGGTCGGCCGGCCTAGTTGGCGTTGCCTAATGTTTTTTTTTTTTTTCAAGCGCGTCCACGAAAGAACTTGATATTACTTGGGAATGTAAATTGGAACCCTTCGACGTGGTTCTGTATGCCAGAGATGCTTCTGATGCGTCTGTTTCCAGCAGTAAATAGAGAAATTTCGAGTCCAGCGACGCGCACATGCCCGCAGGTCGGCCGGCCTAGTTGGCGTTGCCTAATGTTTTTTTTTTTTTTTTTTTCTAGCGCTTCCACGAAAGAACTTGATATTACTTGGGAATGTAAATTGGAACCCTTCGACGTGGTTCTGTATGCCAGAGATGCTTCTGATGCGTCTGTTTCCAGCAGTAAATAGAGAAATTTGGAGTCCAGCGACGCGCACATGCCCGCAGGTCGGCCGGCCTAGTTGGCGTTGCCTAATGTTTTTTTTTTTTCAAGCGCGTCCACGAAAGAACTTGATATTACTTGGGAATGTAAATTGGAACCCTTCGACGTGGTTCTGTATGCCAGAGATGCTTCTGATGCGTCTGTTTCCAGCGGTAAATAGAGAAATTTCGAGTCCAGCGACGCGCACATGCCCGCAGGTCGGCCGGCCTAGTTGGCGTTGCCTAATGTTTTTTTTTTTTTTCAAGCGCGTCTACGACAGAACTTGATATTACTTGGGAATGTAAATTGGAACCCTTCGACGTGGTTCTGTATGCCAGAGATGCTTCTGATGCGTCTGTTTCCAGCAGTAAATAGAGAAATTTCGAGTCCAGCGACGCGCACATGCCCGCAGGTCGGCCGGCCTAGTTGGCGTTGCCTAATGTTTTTTTTTTTTTTTTCAAGCGCGTCCACGAAAGAACTTGATATTACTTGGGAATGTAAATTGGAACCCTTCGACGTGGTTCTGTATGCCAGAGATGCTTCTGATGCGTCTGTTTCCAGCAGTAAATAGAGAAATTTCGAGTCCAGCGACGCGCACATGCCCGCAGGTCGGCCGGCCTAGTTGGCGTTGCCTAATGTTTTTTTTTTTTTTTCAAGCGCGTCCACGAAAGAACTTGATATTACTTGGGAATGTAAATTGGAACCCTTCGACGTGGTTCTGTATGCCAGAGATGCTTCTGATGCGTCTGTTTCCAGCGGTAAATGGAGAAATTTCGAGTCCAGCGACGCGCACATGCCCGCAGGTCGGCCGGCCTAGTTGGCGTTGCCTAATGTTTTTTTTTTTTTTTCAAGCGCGTCTACGAAAGAACTTGATATTACTTGGGAATGTAAATTGGAACCCTTCGACGTGGTTCTGTATGCCAGAGATGCTTCTGATGCGTCTGTTTCCAGCAGTAAATAGAGAAATTTGAGTACAGCGACGCGCACATGCCCGCAGGTCGGCCGGCCTAGTTGGCGTTGCCTAATGTTTTTTTTTTTTTTTTCAAGCGCGTCCACGAAAGAACTTGATATTACTTGGGAATGTAAATTGGAACCCTTCGACGTGGTTCTGTATGCCAGAGATGCTTCTGATGCGTCTGTTTCCAGCAGTAAATAGAGAAATTTCGAGTCCAGCGACGCGCACATGCCCGCAGGTCGGCCGGCCTAGTTGGCGTTGCCTAATGTTTTTTTTCTTTTTTTTTTTCAAGCGCGTCCACGAAAGAACTTGATATTACTTGGGAATGTAAATTGGAACCCTTCGACGTGGTTCTGTATGCCAGAGATGCTTCTGATGCGTCTGTTTCCAGCAGTAAATAGAGAAATTTCGAGTCCAGCGACGCGCACATGCCCGCAGGTCGGCCGGCCTAGTTGGCGTTGCCTAATGTTTTTTTTTTTTCAAGCGCGTCCACGAAAGAACTTGATATTACTTGGGAATGTAAATTGGAACCCTTCGACGTGGTTCTGTATGCCGGAGATGCTTCTGATGCGTCTGTTTCCAGCAGTAAATAGAGAAATTTCGAGTCCAGCGACGCGCACATGCCCGCAGGTCGGCCGGCCTAGTTGGCGTTGCCTAATGTTTTTTTTTTTTTTCAAGCGCGTCCACGAAGGAACTTGATATTACTTGGGAATGTAAATTGGAACCCTTCGACGTGGTTCTGTATGCCAGAGATGCTTCTGATGCGTCTGTTTCCAGCAGTAAATAGAGAAATTTCGAGTCCAGCGACGCGCACATGCCCGCAGGTCGGCCGGCCTAGTTGGCGTTGCCTAATGTTTTTTTTTTTTTTTTTCTAGCGCTTCCACGAAAGAACTTGATATTACTTGGGAATGTAAATTGGAACCCTTCGACGTGGTTCTGTATGCCAGAGATGCTTCTGATGCGTCTGTTTCCAGCAGTAAATAGAGAAATTTCGAGTCCAGCGACGCGCACATGCCCGCAGGTCGGCCGGCCTAGTTGGCGTTGCCTAATGTTTTTTTTTTTTCAAGCGCGTCCACGAAAGAACTTGATATTACTTGGGAATGTAAATTGGAACCCTTCGACGTGGTTCTGTATGCCAGAGATGCTTCTGATGCGTCTGTTTCCAGCGGTAAATAGAGAAATTTCGAGTCCAGCGACGCGCACATGCCCGCAGGTCGGCCGGCCTAGTTGGCGTTGCCTAATGTTTTTTTTTTTTCAAGCGCGTCTACGAAAGAACTTGATATTACTTGGGAATGTAAATTGGAACCCTTCGACGTGGTTCTGTATGCCAGAGATGCTTCTGATGCGTCTGTTTCCAGCAGTAAATAGAGAAATTTCGAGTCCAGCGACGCGCACATGCCCGCAGGTCGGCCGGCCTAGTTGGCGTTGCCTAATGTTTTTTTTTTTTTTTTTCAAGCGCGTCCACGAAAGAACTTGATATTACTTGGGAATGTAAATTGGAACCCTTCGACGTGGTTCTGTATGCCAGAGATGCTTCTGATGCGTCTGTTTCCAGCAGTAAATAGAGAAATTTCGAGTCCAGCGACGCGCACATGCCCGCAGGTCGGCCGGCCTAGTTGGCGTTGCCTAATGTTTTTTTTTTTTTTTCAAGCGCGTCCACGAAAGAACTTGATATTACTTGGGAATGTAAATTGGAACCCTTCGACGTGGTTCTGTATGCCAGAGATGCTTCTGATGCGTCTGTTTCCAGCAGTAAATAGAGAAATTTCGAGTCCAGCGACGCGCACATGCCCGCAGGTCGGCCGGCCTAGTTGGCGTTGCCTAATGTTTTTTTTTTTTTTTCAAGCGCGTCCACGAAAGAACTTGATATTACTTGGGAATGTAAATTGGAACCCTTCGACATGGTTCTGTATGCCAGAGATGCTTCTGATGCGTCTGTTTCCAGCAGTAAATAGAGAAATTTCGAGTCCAGCGACGCGCACATGCACGCAGGTCGGCCGGCCTAGTTGGCGTTGCCTAATGTTTTTTTTTTTTCAAGCGCGTCCACGAAAGAACTTGATATTACTTGGGAATGTAAATTGGAACCCTTCGACGTGGTTCTGTATGCCAGAGATGCTTCTGATGCGTCTGTTTCCAGCGGTAAATAGAGAAATTTCGAGTCCAGCGACGCGCACATGCCCGCAGGTCGGCCGGCCTAGTTGGCGTTGCCTAATGTTTTTTTTTTTTCAAGCGCGTCTACGAAAGAACTTGATATTACTTGGGAATGTAAATTGGAACCCTTCGACGTGGTTCTGTATGCCAGAGATGCTTCTGATGCGTCTGTTTCCAGCAGTAAATAGAGAAATTTGAGTCCAGCGACGCGCACATGCCCGCAGGTCGGCCGGCCTAGTTGGCGTTGCCTAATGTTTTTTTTTTTTTTTTTTTCAAGCGCGTCCACGAAAGAACTTGATATTACTTGGGAATGTAAATTGTAACCCTTCGACGTGGTTCTGTATGCCAGAGATGCTTCTGATGCGTCTGTTTCCAGCAGTAAATAGAGAAATTTCGAGTCCAGCGACGCGCACATGCCCGCAGGTCGGCCGGCCTAGTTGGCGTTGCCTAATGTTTTTTTTTTTTTCAAGCGCGTCTACGAAAGAACTTGATATTACTTGGGAATGTAAATTGGAACCCTTCGACGTGGTTCTGTATGCCAGAGATGCTTCTGATGCGTCTGTTTCCAGCAGTAAATAGAGAAATTTGAGTCCAGCGACGCGCACATGCCCGCAGGTCGGCCGGCCTAGTTGGCGTTGCCTAATGTTTTTTTTTTTTTTTTCAAGCGCGTCCACGAAAGAACTTGATATTACTTGGGAATGTAAATTGGAACCCTTCGACGTGGTTCTGTATGCCAGAGATGCTTCTGATGCGTCTGTTTCCAGCAGTAAATAGAGAAATTTCGAGTCCAGTGACGCGCACATGCCCGCAGGTCGGCCGGCCTAGTTGGCGTTGCCTAATGTTTTTTTTTTTTTTTCAAGCGCGTCCACGAAAGAACTTGATATTACTTGGGAATGTAAATTGGAACCCTTCGACGTGGTTCTGTATGCCAGAGATGCTTCTGATGCGTCTGTTTCCAGCAGTAAATAGAGAAATTTCGAGTCCAGCGACGCGCACATGCCCGCAGGTCGGCCGGCCTAGTTGGCGTTGCCTAATGTTTTTTTTTTTTTTTTAAAGCGCGTCCACGAAAGAACTTGATATTACTTGGGAATGTAAATTGGAACCCTTCGACGTGGTTCTGTATGCCAGAGATGCTTCTGATGCATCTGTTTCCAGCAGTAAATAGAGAAATTTCGAGTCCAGCGACGCGCACATGCCCGCAGGTCGGCCGGCCTAGTTGGCGTTGCCTAATGTTTTTTTTTTTTTTTTTCAAGCGCGTCCACGAAAGAACTTGATATTACTTGGGAATGTAAATTGGAACCCTTCGACGTGGTTCTGTATGCCAGAGATGCTTCTGATGCGTCTGTTTCCAGCAGTAAATAGAGAAATTTCGAGTCCAGCGACGCGCACATGCCCGCAGGTCGGCCGGCCTAGTTGGCGTTGCCTAATGTTTTTTTTTTTTTCAAGCGCGTCCACGAAAGAACTTGATATTACTTGGGAATGTAAATTGGAACCCTTCGACGTGGTTCTGTATGCCGGAGATGCTTCTGATGCGTCTGTTTCCAGCAGTAAATAGAGAAATTTCGAGTCCAGCGACGCGCACATGCCCGCAGGTCGGCCGGCCTAGTTGGCGTTGCCTAATGTTTTTTTTTTTTTTTCAAGCGCGTCCACGAAAGAACTTGATATTACTTGGGAATGTAAATTGGAACCCTTCGACGTGGTTCTGTATGCCAGAGATGCTTCTGATGCGTCTGTTTCCAGCAGTAAATAGAGAAATTTCGAGTCCAGCGACGCGCACATGCCCGCAGGTCGGCCGGCCTAGTTGGCGTTGCCTAATGTTTTTTTTTTTTTTTTTCTAGCGCTTCCACGAAAGAACTTGATATTACTTGGGAATGTAAATTGGAACCCTTCGACGTGGTTCTGTATGCCAGAGATGCTTCTGATGCGTCTGTTTCCAGCAGTAAATAGAGAAATTTCGAGTCCAGCGACGCGCACATGCCCGCAGGTCGGCCGGCCTAGTTGGCGTTGCCTAATGTTTTTTTTTTTTTCAAGCGCGTCCACGAAAGAACTTGATATTACTTGGGAATGTAAATTGGAACCCTTCGCCGTGGTTCTGTATGCCAGAGATGCTTCTGATGCGTCTGTTTCCAGCGGTAAATAGAGAAATTTCGAGTCCAGCGACGCGCACATGCCCGCAGGTCGGCCAGCCTAGTTGGCGTTGCCTAATGTTTTTTTTTTTCAAGCGCGTCTACGAAAGAACTTGATATTACTTGGGAATGTAAATTGGAACCCTTCGACGTGGTTCTGTATGCCAGAGATGCTTCTGATGCGTCTGTTTCCAGCAGTAAATAGAGAAATTTCAAGTCCAGCGACGCGCACATGCCCGCAGGTCGGCCGGCCTAGTTGGCGTTGCCTAATGTTTTTTTTTTTTTTTCAAGCGCGTCCACGAAAGAACTTGATATTACTTGGGAATGTAAATTGGAACCCTTCGACGTGGTTCTGTATGCCAGAGATGCTTCTGATGCGTCTGTTTCCAGCAGTAAATAGAGAAATTTCGAGTCCAGCGACGCGCACATGCCCGCAGGTCGGCCGGCCTAGTTGGCGTTGCCTAATGTTTTTTTTTTTTTTCAAGCGCGTCCACGAAAGAACTTGATATTACTTGGGAATGTAAATTGGAACCCTTCGACGTGGTTCTGTATGCCAGAGATGCTTCTGATGCGTCTGTTTCCAGCAGTAAATAGAGAAATTTCGAGTCCAGCGACGCGCACATGCACGCAGGTCGGCCGGCCTAGTTGGCGTTGCCTAATGTTTTTTTTTTTCAAGCGCGTCCACGAAAGAACTTGATATTACTTGGGAATGTAAATTGGAACCCTTCGACGTGGTTCTGTATGCCAGAGATGCTTCTGATGCGTCTGTTTCTAGCGGTAAATAGAGAAATTTCGAGTCCAGCGACGCGCACATGCCCGCAGGTCGGCCGGCCTAGTTGGCGTTGCCTAATGTTTTTTTTTTTTTTCAAGCGCGTCTACGAAAGAACTTGATATTACTTGGGAATGTAAATTGGAACCCTTCGACGTGGTTCTCTATGCCAGAGATGCTTCTGATGCGTCTGTTTCCAGCAGTAAATAGAGAAATTTGACTCCAGCGACGCGCACATGCCCGCAGGTCGGCCGGCCTAGTTGGCGTTGCCTAATGTTTTTTTTTTTTTTTTCAAGCGCGTCCACGAAAGAACTTGATATTACTTGGGAATGTAAATTGGAACCCTTCGACGTGGTTCTGTATGCCAGAGATGCTTCTGATGCGTCTGTTTCCAGCAGTAAATAGAGAAATTTCGAGTCCAGCGACGCGCACATGCCCGCAGGTCGGCCGGCCTAGTTGGCGTTGCCTAATGTTTTTTTTTTTTTTCAAGCGCGTCTACGAAAGAACTTGATATTACTTGGGAATGTAAATTGGAACCCTTCGACGTGGTTCTGTATGCCAGAGATGCTTCTGATGCGTCTGTTTCCAGCAGTAAATAGAGAAATTTGAGCTCCAGCGACGCGCACATGCCCGCAGGTCGGCCGGCCTAGTTGGCGTTGCCTAATGTTTTTTTTTTTTTTTTCAAGCGCGTCCACGAAAGAACTTGATATTACTTGGGAATGTAAATTGGAACCCTTCGACGTGGTTCTGTATGCCAGAGATGCTTCTGATGCGTCTGTTTCCAGCAGTAAATAGAGAAATTTCGAGTCCAGTGACGCGCACATGCCCGCAGGTCGGCCGGCCTAGTTGGCGTTGCCTAATGTTTTGTTTTTTTTTTTCAAGCGCGTCCACGAAAGAACTTGATATTACTTGGGAATGTAAATTGGAACCCTTCGACGTGGTTTTGTATGCCAGAGATGCTTCTGATGCGTCTGTTTCCAGCAGTAAATAGAGAAATTTCGAGTCCAGCGACGCGCACATGCCCGCAGGTCGGCCGGCCTAGTTGGCGTTGCCTAATGTTTTTTTTTTTTTTTTAAAGCGCGTCCACGAAAGAACTTGATATTACTTGGGAATGTAAATTGGAACCCTTCGACGTGGTTCTGTATGCCAGAGATGCTTCTGATGCGTCTGTTTCCAGCAGTAAATAGAGAAATTTCGAGTCCAGCGACGCGCACATGCCCGCAGGTCGGCCGGCCTAGTTGGCGTTGCCTAATGTTTTTTTTTTTTCAAGCGCGTCCACGAAAGAACTTGATATTACTTGGGAATGTAAATTGGAACCCTTCGACGTGGTTCTGTATGCCAGAGATGCTTCTGATGCGTCTGTTTCCAGCGGTAAATAGAGAAATTTCGAGTCCAGCGACGCGCACATGCCCGCAGGTCGGCCGGCCTAGTTGGCGTTGCCTAATGTTTTTTTTTTTTCAAGCGCGTCTACGAAAGAACTTGATATTACTTGGGAATGTAAATTGGAACCCTTCGACGTGGTTCTGTATGCCAGAGATGCTTCTGATGCGTCTGTTTCCAGCAGTAAATAGAGAAATTTCGAGTCCAGCGACGCGCACATGCCCGCAGGTCGGCCGGCCTAGTTGGCGTTGCCTAATGTTTTTTTTTTTTTTTCAAGCGCGTCCACGAAAGAACTTGATATTACTTGGGAATGTAAATTGGAACCCTTCGACGTGGTTCTGTATGCCAGAGATGCTTCTGATGCGTCTGTTTCCAGCAGTAAATAGAGAAATTTCGAGTCCAGCGACGCGCACATGCCCGCAGGTCGGCCGGCCTAGTTGGCGTTGCCTAATGTTTTTTTTTTTTTTTTCAAGCGCGTCCACGAAAGAACTTGATATTACTTGGGAATGTAAATTGGAACCCTTCGACGTGGTTCTGTATGCCAGAGATGCTTCTGATGCGTCTGTTTCCAGCAGTAAATAGAGAAATTTCGAGTCCAGCGACGCGCACATGCCCGCAGGTCGGCCGGCCTAGTTGGCGTTGCCTAATGTTTTTTTTTTTTTTCAAGCGCGTCCACGAAAGAACTTGATATTACTTGGGAATGTAAATTGGAACCCTTCGACGTGGTTCTGTATGCCAGAGATGCTTCTGATGCGTCTGTTTCCAGCAGTAAATAGAGAAATTTCGAGTCCAGCGACGCGCACATGCCCGCAGGTCGGCCGGCCTAGTTGGCGTTGCCTAATGTTTTTTTTTTTTCAAGCGCTTCCACGAAAGAACTTGATATTACTTGGGAATGTAAATTGGAACCCTTCGACGTGGTTCTGTATGCCAGAGATGCTTCTGATGCGTCTGTTTCCAGCAGTAAATAGAGAAATTTCGAGTCCAGCGACGCGCACATGCCCGCAGGTCGGCCGGCCTAGTTGGCGTTGCCTAATGTTTTTTTTTTTTTTTTTTCAAGCGCGTCCACGAAAGAACTTGATATTACTTGGGAATGTAAATTGGAACCCTTCGACGTGGTTCTGTATGCCAGAGATGCTTCTGATGCGTCTGTTTCCAGCAGTAAATAGAGAAATTTCGAGTCCAGCGACGCGCACATGCCCGCAGGTCGGCCGGCCTAGTTGGCGTTGCCTAATGTTTTTTTTTTTTTTTCAAGCGCGTCCACGAAAGAACTTGATATTACTTGGGAATGTAAATTGGAACCCTTCGACGTGGTTCTGTATGCCAGAGATGCTTCTGATGCGTCTGTTTCCAGCAGTAAATAGAGAAATTTCGAGTCCAGCGACGCGCACATGCCCGCAGGTCGGCCGGGCCTAGTTGGCGTTGCCTAATGTTTTTTTTTTTTTTTCAAGCGCGTCTACGAAAGAACTTGATATTACTTGGGAATGTAAATTGGAACCCTTCGACGTGGTTCTGTATGCCAGAGATGCTTCTGATGCGTCTGTTTCCAGCAGTAAATAGAGAAATTTCGAGTCCAGCGACGCGCACATGCCCGCAGGTCGGCCGGCCTAGTTGGCGTTGCCTAATGTTTTTTTTTTTTTTCAAGCGCGTCTACGAAAGAACTTGATATTACTTGGGAATGTAAATTGGAACCCTTCGACGTAGTTCTGTATGCCAGAGATGCTTCTGATGCGTCTGTTTCCAGCAGTAAATAGAGAAATTTGAGTCCAGCGACGCGCACATGCCCGCAGGTCGGCCGGCCTAGTTGGCGTTGCCTAATGTTTTTTTTTTTTTTTTTCAAGCGCGTCCACGAAAGAACTTGATATTACTTGGGAATGTAAATTGGAACCCTTCGACGTGGTTCTGTATGCCAGAGATGCTTCTGATGCGTCTGTTTCCAGCAGTAAATAGAGAAATTTCGAGTCCAGTGACGCGCACATGCCCGCAGGTCGGCCGGCCTAGTTGGCGTTGCCTAATGTTTTTTTTTTTTTTTCAAGCGCGTCCACGAAAGAACTTGATATTACTTGGGAATGTAAATTGGAACCCTTCGACGTGGTTTTGTATGCCAGAGATGCTTCTGATGCGTCTGTTTCCAGCAGTAAATAGAGAAATTTCGAGTCCAGCGACGCGCTCATGCCCGCAGGTCGGCCGGCCTAGTTGGCGTTGCCTAATGTTTTTTTTTTTTTTTAAAGCGCGTCCACGAAAGAACTTGATATTACTTGGGAATGTAAATTGGAACCCTTCGACGTGGTTCTGTATGCCAGAGATGCTTCTGATGCGTCTGTTTCCAGCAGTAAATAGAGAAATTTCGAGTCCAGCGACGCGCACATGCCCGCAGGTCGGCCGGCCTAGTTGGCGTTGCCTAATGTTTTTTTTTTTTTCAAGCGCGTCCACGAAAGAACTTGATATTACTTGGGAATGTAAATTGGAACCCTTCGACGTGGTTCTGTATGCCAGAGATGCTTCTGATGCGTCTGTTTCCAGCGGTAAATAGAGAAATTTCGAGTCCAGCGACGCGCACATGCCCGCAGGTCGGCCGGCCTAGTTGGCGTTGCCTAATGTTTTTTTTTTTCAAGCGCGTCTACGAAAGAACTTGATATTACTTGGGAATGTAAATTGGAACCCTTCGACGTGGTTCTGTATGCCAGAGATGCTTCTGATGCGTCTGTTTCCAGCAGTAAATAGAGAAATTTCGAGTCCAGCGACGCGCACATGCCCGCAGGTCGGCCGGCCTAGTTGGCGTTGCCTAATGTTTTTTTTTTTTTTTTCAAGCGCGTCCACGAAAGAACTTGATATTACTTGGGAATGTAAATTGGAACCCTTCGACGTGGTTCTGTATGCCAGAGATGCTTCTGATGCGTCTGTTTCCAGCAGTAAATAGAGAAATTTCGAGTCCAGCGACGCGCACATGCCCGCAGGTCGGCCGGCCTAGTTGGCGTTGCCTCATGTTTTTTTTTTTTTTTCAAGCGCGTCCACGAAAGAACTTGATATTACTTGGGAATGTAAATTGGAACCCTTCGACGTGGTTCTGTATGCCAGAGATGCTTCTGATGCGTCTGTTTCCAGCAGTAAATAGAGAAATTTCGAGTCCAGCGACGCGCACATGCCCGCAGGTCGGCCGGCCTAGTTGGCGTTGCCTAATGTTTTTTTTTTTTTTTCAAGCGCGTCCACGAAAGAACTTGATATTACTTGGGAATGTAAATTGGAACCCTTCGAC
The DNA here is from genome assembly GCF_055883805.1 of Amblyomma maculatum. NCBI lineage: Eukaryota > Metazoa > Arthropoda > Arachnida > Ixodida > Ixodidae > Amblyomma > Amblyomma maculatum. The sequence goes on along the minus strand of NC_139350.1, from coordinate 18,892,651 downwards.
GTGGTTCTGTATGCCAGAGATGCTTCTGATGCGTCTGTTTCCAGCAGTAAATAGAGAAATTTCGAGTCCAGCGACGCGCACATGCCCGCAGGTCGGCCGGCCTAGTTGGCGTTGCCTAATGTTTTTTTTTTTTCAAGCGCTTCCACGAAAGAACTTGATATTACTTGGGAATGTAAATTGGAACCCTTCGACGTGGTTCTGTATGCCAGAGATGCTTCTGATGCGTCTGTTTCCAGCAGTAAATAGAGAAATTTCGAGTCCAGCGACGCGCACATGCACGCAGGTCGGCCGGCCTAGTTGGCGTTGCCTAATGTTTTTTTTTTTCAAGCGCGTCCACGAAAGAACTTGATATTACTTGGGAATGTAAATTGGAACCCTTCGACGTGGTTCTGTATGCCAGAGATGCTTCTGATGCGTCTGTTTCCAGCGGTAAATAGAGAAATTTCGAGTCCAGCGACGCGCACATGCCCGCAGGTCGGCCGGCCTAGTTGGCGTTGCCTAATGTTTTTTTTTTTCAAGCGCGTCTACGAAAGAACTTGATATTACTTGGGAATGTAAATTGGAACCCTTCGACGTGGTTCTGTATGCCAGAGATGCTTCTGATGCGTCTGTTTCCAGCAGTAAATAGAGAAATTTGAGTCCAGCGACGCGCACATGCCCGCAGGTCGGCCGGCCTAGTTGGCGTTGCCTAATGTTTTCTTTTTTTTTTCAAGCGCGTCCACGAAAGAACTTGATATTACTTGGGAATGTAAATTGGAACCCTTCGACGTGGTTCTGTATGCCAGAGATGCTTCTGATGCGTCTGTTTCCAGCAGTAAATAGAGAAATTTCGAGTCCAGCGACGCGCACATGCCCGCAGGTCGGCCGGCCTAGTTGGCGTTGCCTAATGTTTTTTTTTTTTTTCAAGCGCGTCCACGAAAGAACTTGATATTACTTGGGAATGTAAATTGGAACCCTTCGACGTGGTTCTGTATGCCAGAGATGCTTCTGATGCGTCTGTTTCCAGCAGTAAATAGAGAAATTTCGAGTCCAGTGACGCGCACATGCCCGCAGGTCGGCCGGCCTAGTTGGCGTTGCCTAATGTTTTTTTTTTTTTTTTTTCAAGCGCGTCCACGAAAGAACTTGATATTACTTGGGAATGTAAATTGGAACCCTTCGACGTGGTTCTGTATGCCAGAGATGCTTCTGATGCGTCTGTTTCCACCAGTAAATAGAGAAATTTCGAGTCCAGCGACGCGCACATGCCCGCAGGTCGGCCGGCCTAGTTGGCGTTGCCTAATGTTTTTTTTTTTTTAAAGCGCGTCCACGAAAGAACTTGATATTACTTGGGAATGTAAATTGGAACCCTTCGACGTGGTTCTGTATGCCAGAGATGCTTCTGATGCGTCTGTTTCCAGCAGTAAATAGAGAAATTTCGAGTCCAGCGACGCGCACATGCCCGCAGGTCGGCCGGCCTAGTTGGCGTTGCCTAATGTTTTTTTTTTTTTTTCAAGCGCGTCCACGAAAGAACTTGATATTACTTGGGAATGTAAATTGGAACCCTTCGACGTGGTTCTGTATGCCAGAGATGCTTCTGATGCGTCTGTTTCCAGCGGTAAATAGAGAAATTTCGAGTCCAGCGACGCGCACATGCCCGCAGGTCGGCCGGCCTAGTTGGCGTTGCCTAATGTTTTTTTTTTTTTTCAAGCGCGTCTACGAAAGAACTTGATATTACTTGGGAATGTAAATTGGAACCCTTCGACGTGGTTCTGTATGCCAGAGATGCTTCTGATGCGTCTGTTTCCAGCAGTAAATAGAGAAAACCCTTCGACGTGGTTCTGTATGCCAGAGATGCTTCTGATGCGTCTGTTTCCAGCAGTAAATAGAGAAATTTCGAGTCCAGCGACGCGCACATGCCCGCAGGTCGGCCGGCCTAGTTGGCGTTGCCTAATGTTTTTTTTTTTCAAGCGCGTCCACGAAAGAACTTGATATTACTTGGGAATGTAAATTGGAACCCTTCGACGTGGTTCTGTATGCCAGAGATGCTTCTGATGCGTCTGTTTCCAGCGGTAAATAGAGAAATTTCGAGTCCAGCGACGCGCACATGCCCGCAGGTCGGCCGGCCTAGTTGGCGTTGCCTAATGTTTTTTTTTTTTTTTTTTTTCAAGCGCGTCTACGAAAGAACTTGATATTACTTGGGAATGTAAATTGGAACCCTTCGACGTGGTTCTGTATGCCAGAGATGCTTCTGATGCGTCTGTTTCCAGCAGTAAATAGAGAAATTTCGAGTCCAGCGACGCGCACATGCCCGCAGGTCGGCCGGCCTAGTTGGCGTTGCCTAATGTTTTTTTTTTTTTTTCAAGCGCGTCCACGAAAGAACTTGATATTACTTGGGAATGTAAATTGGAACCCTTCGACGTGGTTCTGTATGCCAGAGGTGCTTCTGATGCGTCTGTTTCCAGCGGTAAATGGAGAAATTTCGAGTCCAGCGACGCGCACATGCCCGCAGGTCGGCCGGCCTAGTTGGCGTTGCCTAATGTTTTTTTTTTTTTTTCAAGCGCGTCCACGAAAGAACTTGATATTACTTGGGAATGTAAATTGGAACCCTTCGACGTGGTTCTGTATGCCAGAGATGCTTCTGATGCGTCTGTTTCCAGCAGTAAATAGAGAAATTTCGAGTCCAGCGACGCGCACATGCCCGCAGGTCGGCCGGACTAGTTGGCGTTGCCTAATGTTTTTTTTTTCAAGCGCGTCCACGAAAGAACTTGATATTACTTGGGAATGTAAATTGGAACCCTTCGACGTGGTTCTGTATGCCAGAGATGCTTCTGATGCGTCTGTTTCCAGCGGTAAATGGAGAAATTTCGAGTCCAGCGACGCGCACATGCCCGCAGGTCGGCCGGCCTAGTTGGCGTTGCCTAATGTTTTTTTTTTTTTTCAAGCGCGTCTACGAAAGAACTTGATATTACTTGGGAATGTAAATTGGAACCCTTCGACGTGGTTCTGTATGCCAGAGATGCTTCTGATGCGTCTGTTTCCAGCAGTAAATAGAGAAATTTGAGTCCAGCGACGCGCACATGCCCGCAGGTCGGCCGGCCTAGTTGGCGTTGCCTAATGTTTTTTTTTTTTTTTTCAAGCGCGTCCACGAAAGAACTTGATATTACTTGGGAATGTAAATTGGAACCCTTCGACGTGGTTCTGTATGCCAGAGATGCTTCTGATGCGTCTGTTTCCAGCAGTAAATAGAGAAATTTCGAGTCCAGCGACGCGCACATGCCCGCAGGTCGGCCGGCCTAGTTGGCGTTGCCTAATGTTTTTTTTTTTTTTTTTTTTTCAAGCGCGTCCACGAAAGAACTTGATATTACTTGGGAATGTAAATTGGAACCCTTCGACGTGGTTCTGTATGCCAGAGATGCTTCTGATGCGTCTGTTTCCAGCAGTAAATAGAGAAATTTCGAGTCCAGCGACGCGCACATGCCCGCAGGTCGGCCGGCCTAGTTGGCGTTGCCTAATGTTTTTTTTTTTTTCAAGCGCGTCCACGAAAGAACTTGATATTACTTGGGAATGTAAATTGGAACCCTTCGACGTGGTTCTGTATGCCGGAGATGCTTCTGATGCGTCTGTTTCCAGCAGTAAATAGAGAAATTTCGAGTCCAGCGACGCGCACATGCCCGCAGGTCGGCCGGCCTAGTTGGCGTTGCCTAATGTTTTTTTTTTTTCAAGCGCGTCCACGAAAGAACTTGATATTACTTGGGAATGTAAATTGGAACCCTTCGACGTGGTTCTGTATGCCAGAGATGCTTCTGATGCGCCTGTTTCCAGCAGTAAATAGAGAAATTTCGAGTCCAGCGACGCGCACATGCCCTCAGGTCGGCCGGCCTAGTTGGCGTTGCCTAATGTTTTTTTTTTTTTTTTTCTAGCGCTTCCACGAAAGAACTTGATATTACTTGGGAATGTAAATTGGAACCCTTCGACGTGGTTCTGTATGCCAGAGATGCTTCTGATGCGTCTGTTTCCAGCAGTAAATAGAGAAATTTCGAGTCCAGCGACGCGCACATGCCCGCAGGTCGGCCGGCCTAGTTGGCGTTGCCTAATGTTTTTTTTTTTTTCAAGCGCGTCCACGAAAGAACTTGATATTACTTGGGAATGTAAATTGGAACCCTTCGACGTGGTTCTGTATGCCAGAGATGCTTCTGATGCGTCTGTTTCCAGCGGTAAATAGAGAAATTTCGAGTCCAGCGACGCGCACATGCCCGCAGGTCGGCCGGCCTAGTTGGCGTTGCCTAATGTTTTTTTTTTTTTTTCAAGCGCGTCTACGAAAGAACTTGATATTACTTGGCAAAGTAAATTGGAACCCTTCGACGTGGTTCTGTATGCCAGAGATGCTTCTGATGCGTCTGTTTCCAGCAGTAAATAGAGAAATTTCGAGTCCAGCGACGCGCACATGCCCGCAGGTCGGCCGGCCTAGTTGGCGTTGCCTAATGTTTTTTTTTTTTTTTTTCAAGCGCGTCCACGAAAGAACTTGATATTACTTGGGAATGTAAATTGGAACCCTTCGACGTGGTTCTGTATGCCAGAGATGCTTCTGATGCGTCTGTTTCCAGCAGTAAATAGAGAAATTTCGAGTCCAGCGACGCGCACATGCCCGCAGGTCGGCCGGCCTAGTTGGCGTTGCCTAATGTTTTTTTTTTTCAAGCGCGTCCACGAAAGAACTTGATATTACTTGGGAATGTAAATTGGAACCCTTCGACGTGGTTCTGTATGCCAGAGATGCTTCTGATGCGTCTGTTTCCAGCAGTAAATAGAGAAATTTCGAGTCCAGCGACGCGCACATGCCCGCAGGTCGGCCGGCCTAGTTGGCGTTGCCTAATGTTTTTTTTTTTCAAGCGCTTCCACGAAAGAACTTGATATTACTTGGGAATGTAAATTGGAACCCTTCGACGTGGTTCTGTATGCCAGAGATGCTTCTGATGCGTCTGTTTCCAGCAGTAAATAGAGAAATTTCGAGTCCAGCGACGCGCACATGCACGCAGGTCGGCCGGCCTAGTTGGCGTTGCCTAATGTTTTTTTTTTTCAAGCGCGTCCACGAAAGAACTTGATATTACTTGGGAATGTAAATTGGAACCCTTCGACGTGGTTCTGTATGCCAGAGATGCTTCTGATGCGTCTGTTTCCAGCAGTAAATAGAGAAATTTCGAGTCCAGCGACGCGCACATGCCCGCAGGTCGGCCGGCCTAGTTGGCGTTGCCTAATGCTTTTTTTTTTTTTTTTCAAGCGCGTCCACGAAAGAACTTGATATTACTTGGGAATGTAAATTGGAACCCTTCGACGTGGTTCTGTATGCCAGAGATGCTTCTGATGCGTCTGTTTCCAGCAGTAAATAGAGAAATTTCGAGTCCAGCGACGCGCACATGCCCGCAGGTCGGCCGGCCTAGTTGGCGTTGCCTAATGTTTTTTTTTTTTTCAAGCGCGTCCACGAAAGAACTTGATATTACTCGGGAATGTAAATTGGAACCCTTCGACGTGGTTCTGTATGCCGGAGATGCTTCTGATGCGTCTGTTTCCAGCAGTAAATAGAGAAATTTCGAGTCCAGCGACGCGCACATGCCCGCAGGTCGGCCGGCCTAGTTGGCGTTGCCTAATGTTTTTTTTTTTTCAAGCGCGTCCACGAAAGAACTTGATATTACTTGGGAATGTAAATTGGAACCCTTCGACGTGGTTCTGTATGCCAGAGATGCTTCTGATGCGTCTGTTTCCAGCAGTAAATAGAGAAATTTCGAGTCCAGCGACGCGCACATGCCCGCAGGTCGGCCGGCCTAGTTGGCGTTGCCTAATGTTTTTTTTTTTTTTTCAAGCGCTTCCACGAAAGAACTTGATATTACTTGGGAATGTAAATTGGAACCCTTCGACGTGGTTCTGTATGCCAGAGATGCTTCTGATGCGTCTGTTTCCAGCAGTAAATAGAGAAATTTCGAGTCCAGCGACGCGCACATGCCCGCAGGTCGGCCGGCCTAGTTGGCGTTGCCTAATGTTTTTTTTTTTTTCAAGCGCGTCCACGAAAGAACTTGATATTACTTGGGAATGTAAATTGGAACCCTTCGACGTGGTTCTGTATGCCAGAGATGCTTCTGATGCGTCTGTTTCCAGCAGTAAATAGAGAAATTTCGAGTCCAGCGACGCGCACATGCCCGCAGGTCGGCCGGCCTAGTTGGCGTTGCCTAATGTTTTTTTTTTTTTCAAGCGCTTCCACGAAAGAACTTGATATTACTTGGGAATGTAAATTGGAACCCTTCGACGTGGTTCTGTATGCCAGAGATGCTTCTGATGCGTCTGTTTCCAGCAGTAAATAGAGAAAACCCTTCGACGTGGTTCTGTATGCCAGAGATGCTTCTGATGCGTCTGTTTCCAGCAGTAAATAGAGAAATTTCGAGTCCAGCAACGCGCACATGCCCGCAGGTCGGCCGGCCTAGTTGGCGTTGCCTAATGTTTTTTTTTTTCAAGCGCGTCCACGAAAGAACTTGATATTACTTGGGAATGTAAATTGGAACCCTTCGACGTGGTTCTGTATGCCAGAGATGCTTCTGATGCGTCTGTTTCCAGCGGTAAATAGAGAAATTTCGAGTCCAGCGACGCGCACATGCCCGCAGGTCGGCCGGCCTAGTTGGCGTTGCCTAATGTTTTTTTTTTTTTTTCAAGCGCGTCTACGAAAGAACTTGATATTACTTGGGAATGTAAATTGGAACCCTTCGACGTGGTTCTGTATGCCAGAGATGCTTCTGATGCGTCTGTTTCCAGCAGTAAATAGAGAAATTTCGAGTCCAGCGACGCGCACATGCCAGCAGGTCGGCCGGCCTAGTTGGCGTTGCCTAATGTTTTTTTTTTTTCTAGCGCGTCCACGAAAGAACTTGATATTACTTGGGAATGTAAATTGGAACCCTTCGACGTGGTTCTGTATGCCAGAGATGCTTCTGATGCGTCTGTTTCCAGCGGTAAATAGAGAAATTTCGAGTCCAGCGACGCGCACATGCCCGCAGGTCGGCCGGCCTAGTTGGCGTTGCCTAATGTTTTTTTTTTTTTTCAAGCGCGTCTACGAAAGAACTTGATATTACTTGGGAATGTAAATTGGAACCCTTCGACGTGGTTCTGTATGCCAGAGATGCTTATGATGCGTCTGTTTCCAGCAGTAAATAGAGAAATTTCGAGTCCAGCGACGCGCACATGCCCGCAGGTCGGCCGGCCTAGTTGGCGTTGCCTAATGTTTTTTTTTTTTTTCAAGCGCGTCCACGAAAGAACTTGATATTACTTGGGAATGTAAATTGGAACCCTTCGACGTGGTTCTGTATGCCAGAGATGCTTCTGATGCGTCTGTTTCCAGCGGTAAATGGAGAAATTTCGAGTCCAGCGACGCGCACATGCCCGCAGGTCGGCCGGCCTAGTTGGCGTTGCCTAATGTTTTTTTTTTTTTTCAAGCGCGTCCACGAAAGAACTTGATATTACTTGGGAATGTAAATTGGAGCCCTTCGACGTGGTTCTGTATGCCAGAGATGCTTCTGATGCGTCTGTTTCCAGCAGTAAATAGAGAAATTTCGAGTCCAGCGACGCGCACATGCCCGCAGGTCGGCCGGACTAGTTGGCGTTGCCTAATGTTTTTTTTTTTTCAAGCGCGTCCACGAAAGAACTTGATATTACTTGGGAATGTAAATTGGAACCCTTCGACGTGGTTCTGTATGCCAGAGATGCTTCTGATGCGTCTGTTTCCAGCGGTAAATGGAGAAATTTCGGGTCCAGCGACGCGCACATGCCCGCAGGTCGGCCGGCCTAGTTGGCGTTGCCTAATGTTTTTTTTTTTTTTTTCAAGCGCGTCTACGAAAGAACTTGATATTACTTGGGAATGTAAATTGGAACCCTTCGACGTGGTTCTGTATGCGAGAGATGCTTCTGATGCGTCTGTTTCCAGCAGTAAATAGAGAAATTTGAGTCCAGCGACGCGCACATGCCGGCAGGTCGGCCGGCCTAGTTGGCGTTGCCTAATGTTTTTTTTTTTTCAAGCGCGTCCACGAAAGAACTTGATATCACTTGGGAATGTAAATTGGAACCCTTCGACGTGGTTCTGTATGCCAGAGATGCTTCTGATGCGTCTGTTTCCAGCAGTAAATAGAGAAATTTCGAGTCCAGCGACGCGCACATGCCCGCAGGTCGGCCGGCCTAGTTGGCGTTGCCTAATGTTTTTTTTTTTTTTCAAGCGCTTCCACGAAAGAACTTGATATTACTTGGGAATGTAAATTGGAACCCTTCGACGTGGTTCTGTATGCCAGAGATGCTTCTGATGCGTCTGTTTCCAGCAGTAAATAGAGAAATTTCGAGTCCAGCGACGCGCACATGCCCGCAGGTCGGCCGGCCTAGTTGGCGTTGCCTAATGTTTTTTTTTTTTTCAAGCGCGTCCACGAAAGAACTTGATATTACTTGGGAATGTAAATTGGAACCCTTCGACGTGGTTCTGTATGCCAGAGATGCTTCTGATGCGTCTGTTTCCAGCAGTAAATAGAGAAATTTCGAGTCCAGCGACGCGCACATGCCCGCAGGTCGGCCGGCCTAGTTGGCGTTGCCTAATGTTTTTTTTTTTTTTTCAAGCGCTTCCACGAAAGAACTTGATATTACTTGGGAATGTAAATTGGAACCCTTCGACGTGGTTCTGTATGCCAGAGATGCTTCTGATGCGTCTGTTTCCAGCAGTAAATAGAGAAAACCCTTCGACGTGGTTCTGTATGCCAGAGATGCTTCTGATGCGTCTGTTTCCAGCAGTAAATAGAGAAATTTCGAGTCCAGCAACGCGCACATGCCCGCAGGTCGGCCGGCCTAGTTGGCGTTGCCTAATGTTTTTTTTTTTCAAGCGCGTCCACGAAAGAACTTGATATTACTTGGGAATGTAAATTGGAACCCTTCGACGTGGTTCTGTATGCCAGAGATGCTTCTGATGCGTCTGTTTCCAGCGGTAAATAGAGAAATTTCGAGTCCAGCGACGCGCACATGCCCGCAGGTCGGCCGGCCTAGTTGGCGTTGCCTGTTTTTTTTTTTTTTCAAGCGCGTCTACGAAAGAACTTGATATTACTTGGGAATGTAAATTGGAACCCTTCGACGTGGTTCTGTATGCCAGAGATGCTTCTGATGCGTCTGTTTCCAGCAGTAAATAGAGAAATTTCGAGTCCAGCGACGCGCACATGCCCGCAGGTCGGCCGGCCTAGTTGGCGTTGCCTAATGTTTTTTTTTTTTTTCAAGCGCGTCTACGAAAGAACTTGATATTACTTGGGAATGTAAATTGGAACCCTTCGACGTGGTTCTGTATGCCAGAGATGCTTCTGATGCGTCTGTTTCCAGCAGTAAATAGAGAAATTTCGAGTCCAGCGACGCGCACATGCCCGCAGGTCGGCCGGCCTAGTTGGCGTTGCCTAATGTTTTTTTTTTTTTTCAAGCGCGTCCACGAAAGAACTTGATATTACTTGGGAATGTAAATTGGAACCCTTCGACGTGGTTCTGTATGCCAGAGATGCTTCTGATGCGTCTGTTTCCAGCGGTAAATGGAGAAATTTCGAGTCCAGCGACGCGCACATGCCCGCAGGTCGGCCGGCCTAGTTGGCGTTGCCTAATGTTTTTTTTTTTTTTTCAAGCGCGTCCACGAAAGAACTTGATATTACTTGGGAATGTAAATTGGAGCCCTTCGACGTGGTTCTGTATGCCAGAGATGCTTCTGATGCGTCTGTTTCCAGCAGTAAATAGAGAAATTTCGAGTCCAGCGACGCGCACATGCCCGCAGGTCGGCCGGACTAGTTGGCGTTGCCTAATGTTTTTTTTTTTTCAAGCGCGTCCACGAAAGAACTTGATATTACTTGGGAATGTAAATTGGAACCCTTCGACGTGGTTCTGTATGCCAGAGATGCTTCTGATGCGTCTGTTTCCAGCGGTAAATGGAGAAATTTCGGGTCCAGCGACGCGCACATGCCCGCAGGTCGGCCGGCCTAGTTGGCGTTGCCTAATGTTTTTTTTTTTTTTTTCAAGCGCGTCTACGAAAGAACTTGATATTACTTGGGAATGTAAATTGGAACCCTTCGACGTGGTTCTGTATGCGAGAGATGCTTCTGATGCGTCTGTTTCCAGCAGTAAATAGAGAAATTTGAGTCCAGCGACGCGCACATGCCGGCAGGTCGGCCGGCCTAGTTGGCGTTGCCTAATGTTTTTTTTTTTTTTCAAGCGCGTCCACGAAAGAACTTGATATCACTTGGGAATGTAAATTGGAACCCTTCGACGTGGTTCTGTATGCCAGAGATGCTTCTGATGCGTCTGTTTCCAGCAGTAAATAGAGAAATTTCGAGTCCAGCGACGCGCACATGCCCGCAGGTCGGCCGGCCTAGTTGGCGTTGCCTAATGTTTTTTTTTTTTTCAAGCGCGTCCACGAAAGAACTTGATATTACTTGGGAATGTAAATTGGAACCCTTCGACGTGGTTCTGTATGCCAGAGATGCTTCTGATGCGTCTGTTTCCAGCAGTAAATAGAGAAATTTCGAGTCCAGCGACGCGCACATGCCCGCAGGTCGGCCGGCCTAGTTGGCGTTGCCTAATGTTTTTTTTTTTTTCAAGCGCGTCCACGAAAGAACTTGATATTACTTGGGAATGTAAATTGGAACCCTTCGACGTGGTTCTGTATGCCGGAGATGCTTCTGATGCGTCTGTTTCCAGCAGTAAATAGAGAAATTTCGAGTCCAGCGACGCGCACATGCCCGCAGGTCGGCCGGCCTAGTTGGCGTTGCCTAATGTTTTTTTTTTTTTTTCAAGCGCTTCCACGAAAGAACTTGATATTACTTGGGAATGTAAATTGGAACCCTTCGACGTGGTTCTGTATGCCAGAGATGCTTCTGATGCGTCTGTTTCCAGCAGTAAATAGAGAAAACCCTTCGACGTGGTTCTGTATGCCAGAGATGCTTCTGATGCGTCTGTTTCCAGCAGTAAATAGAGAAATTTCGAGTCCAGCGACGCGCACATGCCCGCAGGTCGGCCGGCCTAGTTGGCGTTGCCTAATGTTTTTTTTTTTTTCAAGCGCGTCCACGAAAGAACTTGATATTACTCGGGAATGTAAATTGGAACCCTTCGACGTGGTTCTGTATGCCGGAGATGCTTCTGATGCGTCTGTTTCCAGCAGTAAATAGAGAAATTTCGAGTCCAGCGACGCGCACATGCCCGCAGGTCGGCCGGCCTAGTTGGCGTTGCCTAATGTTTTTTTTTTTTCAAGCGCGTCCACGAAAGAACTTGATATTACTTGGGAATGTAAATTGGAACCCTTCGACGTGGTTCTGTATGCCAGAGATGCTTCTGATGCGTCTGTTTCCAGCAGTAAATAGAGAAATTTCGAGTCCAGCGACGCGCACATGCCCGCAGGTCGGCCGGCCTAGTTGGCGTTGCCTAATGTTTTTTTTTTTTTTTCAAGCGCTTCCACGAAAGAACTTGATATTACTTGGGAATGTAAATTGGAACCCTTCGACGTGGTTCTGTATGCCAGAGATGCTTCTGATGCGTCTGTTTCCAGCAGTAAATAGAGAAATTTCGAGTCCAGCGACGCGCACATGCCCGCAGGTCGGCCGGCCTAGTTGGCGTTGCCTAATGTTTTTTTTTTTTTTCAAGCGCGTCCACGAAAGAACTTGATATTACTTGGGAATGTAAATTGGAACCCTTCGACGTGGTTCTGTATGCCAGAGATGCTTCTGATGCGTCTGTTTCCAGCAGTAAATAGAGAAATTTCGAGTCCAGCGACGCGCACATGCCCGCAGGTCGGCCGGCCTAGTTGGCGTTGCCTAATGTTTTTTTTTTTTTTCAAGCGCTTCCACGAAAGAACTTGATATTACTTGGGAATGTAAATTGGAACCCTTCGACGTGGTTCTGTATGCCAGAGATGCTTCTGATGCGTCTGTTTCCAGCAGTAAATAGAGAAAACCCTTCGACGTGGTTCTGTATGCCAGAGATGCTTCTGATGCGTCTGTTTCCAGCAGTAAATAGAGAAATTTCGAGTCCAGCAACGCGCACATGCCCGCAGGTCGGCCGGCCTAGTTGGCGTTGCCTAATGTTTTTTTTTTTCAAGCGCGTCCACGAAAGAACTTGATATTACTTGGGAATGTAAATTGGAACCCTTCGACGTGGTTCTGTATGCCAGAGATGCTTCTGATGCGTCTGTTTCCAGCGGTAAATAGAGAAATTTCGAGTCCAGCGACGCGCACATGCCCGCAGGTCGGCCGGCCTAGTTGGCGTTGCCTAATGTTTTTTTTTTTTTTCAAGCGCGTCTACGAAAGAACTTGATATTACTTGGGAATGTAAATTGGAACCCTTCGACGTGGTTCTGTATGCCAGAGATGCTTCTGATGCGTCTGTTTCCAGCAGTAAATAGAGAAATTTCGAGTCCAGCGACGCGCACATGCCAGCAGGTCGGCCGGCCTAGTTGGCGTTGCCTAATGTTTTTTTTTTTTCTAGCGCGTCCACGAAAGAACTTGATATTACTTGGGAATGTAAATTGGAACCCTTCGACGTGGTTCTGTATGCCAGAGATGCTTCTGATGCGTCTGTTTCCAGCGGTAAATAGAGAAATTTCGAGTCCAGCGACGCGCACATGCCCGCAGGTCGGCCGGCCTAGTTGGCGTTGCCTAATGTTTTTTTTTTTTTCAAGCGCGTCTACGAAAGAACTTGATATTACTTGGGAATGTAAATTGGAACCCTTCGACGTGGTTCTGTATGCCAGAGATGCTTCTGATGCGTCTGTTTCCAGCAGTAAATAGAGAAATTTCGAGTCCAGCGACGCGCACATGCCCGCAGGTCGGCCGGCCTAGTTGGCGTTGCCTAATGTTTTTTTTTTTTTTCAAGCGCGTCCACGAAAGAACTTGATATTACTTGGGAATGTAAATTGGAGCCCTTCGACGTGGTTCTGTATGCCAGAGATGCTTCTGATGCGTCTGTTTCCAGCAGTAAATAGAGAAATTTCGAGTCCAGCGACGCGCACATGCCCGCAGGTCGGCCGGACTAGTTGGCGTTGCCTAATGTTTTTTTTTTTTTCAAGCGCGTCCACGAAAGAACTTGATATTACTTGGGAATGTAAATTGGAACCCTTCGACGTGGTTCTGTATGCCAGAGATGCTTCTGATGCGTCTGTTTCCAGCGGTAAATGGAGAAATTTCGGGTCCAGCGACGCGCACATGCCCGCAGGTCGGCCGGCCTAGTTGGCGTTGCCTAATGTTTTTTTTTTTTTTTTCAAGCGCGTCTACGAAAGAACTTGATATTACTTGGGAATGTAAATTGGAACCCTTCGACGTGGTTCTGTATGCGAGAGATGCTTCTGATGCGTCTGTTTCCAGCAGTAAATAGAGAAATTTGAGTCCAGCGACGCGCACATGCCGGCAGGTCGGCCGGCCTAGTTGGCGTTGCCTAATGTTTTTTTTTTTTTTCAAGCGCGTCCACGAAAGAACTTGATATCACTTGGGAATGTAAATTGGAACCCTTCGACGTGGTTCTGTATGCCAGAGATGCTTCTGATGCGTCTGTTTCCAGCAGTAAATAGAGAAATTTCGAGTCCAGCGACGCGCACATGCCCGCAGGTCGGCCGGCCTAGTTGGCGTTGCCTAATGTTTTTTTTTTTTTTCAAGCGCGTCCACGAAAGAACTTGATATTACTTGGGAATGTAAATTGGAACCCTTCGACGTGGTTCTGTATGCCAGAGATGCTTCTGATGCGTCTGTTTCCAGCAGTAAATAGAGAAATTTCGAGTCCAGCGACGCGCACATGCCCGCAGGTCGGCCGGCCTAGTTGGCGTTGCCTAATGTTTTTTTTTTTTTCAAGCGCGTCCACGAAAGAACTTGATATTACTTGGGAATGTAAATTGGAACCCTTCGACGTGGTTCTGTATGCCGGAGATGCTTCTGATGCGTCTGTTTCCAGCAGTAAATAGAGAAATTTCGAGTCCAGCGACGCGCACATGCCCGCAGGTCGGCCGGCCTAGTTGGCGTTGCCTAATGTTTTTTTTTTTTTTCAAGCGCTTCCACGAAAGAACTTGATATTACTTGGGAATGTAAATTGGAACCCTTCGACGTGGTTCTGTATGCCAGAGATGCTTCTGATGCGTCTGTTTCCAGCAGTAAATAGAGAAAACCCTTCGACGTGGTTCTGTATGCCAGAGATGCTTCTGATGCGTCTGTTTCCAGCAGTAAATAGAGAAATTTCGAGTCCAGCGACGCGCACATGCCCGCAGGTCGGCCGGCCTAGTTGGCGTTGCCTAATGTTTTTTTTTTTCAAGCGCGTCCACGAAAGAACTTGATATTACTTGGGAATGTAAATTGGAACCCTTCGACGTGGTTCTGTATGCCAGAGATGCTTCTGATGCGTCTGTTTCCAGCGGTAAATAGAGAAATTTCGAGTCCAGCGACGCGCACATGCCCGCAGGTCGGCCGGCCTAGTTGGCGTTGCCTAATGTTTTTTTTTTTTTTTCAAGCGCGTCTACGAAAGAACTTGATATTACTTGGGAATGTAAATTGGAACCCTTCGACGTGGTTCTGTATGCCAGAGATGCTTCTGATGCGTCTGTTTCCAGCAGTAAATAGAGAAATTTCGAGTCCAGCGACGCGCACATGCCCGCAGGTCGGCCGGCCTAGTTGGCGTGGCCTAATGTTTTTTTTTTTTTTTTCAAGCGCGTCCACGAAAGAACTTGATATTACTTGGGAATGTAAATTGGAACCCTTCGACGTGGTTCTGTATGCCAGAGATGCTTCTGATGCGTCTGTTTCCAGCGGTAAATGGAGAAATTTCGAGTCCAGCGACGCGCACATGCCCGCAGGTCGGCCGGCCTAGTTGGCGTTGCCTAATGTTTTTTTTTTCAAGCGCGTCCACGAAAGAACTTGATATTACTTGGGAATGTAAATTGGAACCCTTCGACGTGGTTCTGTATGCCAGAGATGCTTCTGATGCGTCTGTTTCCAGCAGTAAATAGAGAAATTTCGAGTCCAGCGACGCGCACATGCCCGCAGGTCGGCCGGACTAGTTGGCGTTGCCTAATGTTTTTTTTTTTCAAGCGCGTCCACGAAAGAACTTGATATTACTTGGGAATGTAAATTGGAACCCTTCGACGTGGTTCTGTATGCCAGAGATGCTTCTGATGCGTCTGTTTCCAGCGGTAAATGGAGAAATTTCGAGTCCAGCGACGCGCACATGCCCGCAGGTCGGCCGGCCTAGTTGGCGTTGCCTAATGTTTTTTTTTTTTTTTTCAAGCGCGTCTACGAAAGAACTTGATATTACTTGGGAATGTAAATTGGAACCCTTCGACGTGGTTCTGTATGCCAGAGATGCTTCTGATGCGTCTGTTTCCAGCAGTAAATAGAGAAATTTGAGTCCAGCGACGCGCACATGCCCGCAGGTCGGCCGGCCTAGTTGGCGTTGCCTAATGTTTTTTTTTTTTTTTCAAGCGCGTCCACGAAAGAACTTGATATTACTTGGGAATGTAAATTGGAACCCTTCGACGTGGTTCTGTATGCCAGAGATGCTTCTGATGCGTCTGTTTCCAGCAGTAAATAGAGAAATTTCGAGTCCAGCGACGCGCACATGCCCGCAGGTCGGCCGGCCTAGTTGGCGTTGCCTAATGCTTTTTTTTTTTTTTTTTCAAGCGCGTCCACGAAAGAACTTGATATTACTTGGGAATGTAAATTGGAACCCTTCGACGTGGTTCTGTATGCCAGAGATGCTTCTGATGCGTCTGTTTCCAGCAGTAAATAGAGAAATTTCGAGTCCAGCGACGCGCACATGCCCGCAGGTCGGCCGGCCTAGTTGGCGTTGCCTAATGTTTTTTTTTTTTTTCAAGCGCGTCCACGAAAGAACTTGATATTACTTGGGAATGTAAACTGGAACCCTTCGACGTGGTTCTGTATGCCGGAGATGCTTCTGATGCGTCTGTTTCCAGCAGTAAATAGAGAAATTTCGAGTCCAGCGACGCGCACATGCCCGCAAGTCGGCCGGCCTAGTTGGCGTTGCCTAATGTTTTTTTTTTTTTTCAAGCGCGTCCACGAAAGAACTTGATATTACTTGGGAATGTAAATTGGAACCCTTCGACGTGGTTCTGTATGCCAGAGATGCTTCTGATGCGTCTGTTTCCAGCAGTAAATAGAGAAATTTCGAGTCCAGCGACGCGCACATGCCCGCAGGTCGGCCGGCCTAGTTGGCGTTGCCTAATGTTTTTTTTTTTTTTTTCAGGCGCTTCCACGAAAGAACTTGATATTACTTGGGAATGTAAATTGTAACCCTTCGACGTGGTTCTGTATGCCAGAGATGCTTCTGATGCGTCTGTTTCCAGCAGTAAATAGAGAAATTTCGAGTCCAGCGACGCGCACATGCCCGCAGGTCGGCCGGCCTAGTTGGCGTTGCCTAATGTTTTTTTTTTTTTTCAAGCGCGTCCACGAAAGAACTTGATATTACTTGGGAATGTAAATTGGAACCCTTCGACGTGGTTCTGTATGCCAGAGATGCTTCTGATGCGTCTGTTTCCAGCGGTAAAGAGAGAAATTTCGAGTCCAGCGAAGCGCACATGCCCGCAGGTCGGCCGGCCTAGTTGGCGTTGCCTAATGTTTTTTTTTTTTCAAGCGCGTCTACGAAAGAACTTGATATTACTTGGGAATGTAAATTGGAACCCTTCGACGTGGTTCTGTATGCCAGAGATGCTTCTGATGCGTCTGTTTCCAGCAGTAAATAGAGAAATTTCGAGTCCAGCGACGCGCACATGCCCGCAGGTCGGCCGGCCTAGTTGGCGTTGCCTAATGTTGTTTTTTTTTTTTCAAGCGCGTCCACGAAAAACTTGATATTACTTGGGAATGTAAATTGGAACCCTTCGACGTGGTTCTGTATGCCAGAGATGCTTCTGATGCGTCTGTTTCCAGCAGTAAATAGAGAAATTTCGAGTCCAGCGACGCGCACATGCCCGCAGGTCGGCCGGCCTAGTTGGCGTTGCCTAATGTTTTTTTTTTTTTTTTTCAAGCGCGTCCACGAAAGAACTTGATATTGCTTGGGAATGTAAATTGGAACCCTTCGACGTGGTTCTGTATGCCAGAGATGCTTCTGATGCGTCTGTTTCCAGCAGTAAATAGAGAAATTTCGAGTCCAGCGACGCGCACATGCCCGCAGGTCGGCCGGCCTAGTTGGCGTTGCCTAATGTTTTTTTTTTTTTTCAAGCGCGTCCACGAAAGAACTTGATATTACTTGGGAATGTAAATTGGAACCCTTTGACGTGGTTCTGTATGCCAGAGATGCTTCTGATGCGTCTGTTTCCAGCAGTAAATAGAGAAATTTCGAGTCCAGCGACGCGCACATGCCCGCAGGTCGGCCGGCCTAGTTGGCGTTGCCTAATGTTTTTTTTTTTTCAAGCGCTTCCACGAAAGAACTTGATATTACTTGGGAATGTAAATTGGAACCCTTCGACGTGGTTCTGTATGCCAGAGATGCTTCTGATGCGTCTGTTTCCAGCAGTAAATAGAGAAATTTCGAGTCCAGCGACGCGCACATGCACGCAGGTCGGCCGGCCTAGTTGGCGTTGCCTAATGTTTTTTTTTTCAAGCGCGTCCACGAAAGAACTTGATATTACTTGGGAATGTAAATTGGAACCCTTCGACGTGGTTCTGTATGCCAGAGATGCTTCTGATGCGTCTGTTTCCAGCGGTAAATAGAGAAATTTCGAGTCCAGCGACGCGCACATGCCCGCAGGTCGGCCGGCCTAGTTGGCGTTGCCTAATGTTTTTTTTTTTTTTCAAGCGCGTCTACGAAAGAACTTGATATTACTTGGGAATGTAAATTGGAACCCTTCGACGTGGTTCTGTATGCCAGAGATGCTTCTGATGCGTCTGTTTCCAGCAGTAAATAGAGAAATTTGAGTCCAGCGACGCGCACATGCCCGCAGGTCGGCCGGCCTAGTTGGCGTTGCCTAATGTTTTTTTTTTTTTTTTTTTCAAGCGCGTCCACGAAAGAACTTGATATTACTTGGGAATGTAAATTGGAACCCTTCGACGTGGTTCTGTATGCCAGAGATGCTTCTGATGCGTCTGTTTCCAGCAGTAAATAGAGAAATTTCGAGTCCAGCGACGCGCACATGCCCGCAGGTCGGCCGGCCTAGTTGGCGTTGCCTAATGTTTTTTTTTTTTTTTTCAAGCGCGTCCACGAAAGAACTTGATATTACTTGGGAATGTAAATTGGAACCCTTCGACGTGGTTCTGTATGCCAGAGATGCTTCTGATGCGTCTGTTTCCAGCAGTAAATAGAGAAATTTCGAGTCCAGTGACGCGCACATGCCCGCAGGTCGGCCGGCCTAGTTGGCGTTGCCTAATGTTTTTTTTTTTTTTTCAAGCGCGTCCACGAAAGAACTTGATATTACTTGGGAATGTAAATTGGAACCCTACGACGTGGTTCTGTATGCCAGAGATGCTTCTGATGCGTCTGTTTCCAGCAGTAAATAGAGAAATTTCGAGTCCAGAGACGCGCACATGCCCGCAGGTCGGCCGGCCTAGTTGGCGTTGCCTAATGTTTTTTTTTTCAAGCGCGTCCACGAAAGAACTTGATATTACTTGGGAATGTAAATTGGAACCCTTCGACGTGGTTCTGTATGCCAGAGATGCTTCTGATGCGTCTGTTTCCAGCGGTAAATAGAGAAATTTCGAGTCCAGCGACGCGCACATGCCCGCAGGTCGGCCGGCCTAGTTGGCGTTGCCTAATGTTTTTTTTTTTTTCAAGCGCGTCTACGAAAGAACTTGATATTACTTGGGAATGTAAATTGGAACCCTTCGACGTGGTTCTGTATGCCAGAGATGCTTCTGATGCGTCTGTTTCCAGCAGTAAATAGAGAAATTTGAGTCCAGCGACGCGCACATGCCCGCAGTCGGCCGGCCTAGTTGGCGTTGCCTAATGTTTTTTTTTTTTTTTTTTTTTCAAGCGCGTCCACGAAAGAACTTGATATTACTTGGGAATGTAAATTGGAACCCTTCGACGTGGTTCTGTATGCCAGAGATGCTTCTGATGCGTCTGTTTCCAGCAGTAAATAGAGAAATTTCGAGTCCAGCGACGCGCACATGCCCGCAGGTCGGCCGGCCTAGTTGGCGTTGCCTAATGTTTTTTTTTTTTTTTTCAAGCGCGTCCACGAAAGAACTTGATATTACTTGGGAATGTAAATTGGAACCCTTCGACGTGGTTCTGTATGCCAGAGATGCTTCTGATGCGTCTGTTTCCAGCAGTAAATAGAGAAATTTCGAGTCCAGTGACGCGCACATGCCCGCAGGTCGGCCGGCCTAGTTGGCGTTGCCTAATGTTTTTTTTTTTTTTTCAAGCGCGTCCACGAAAGAACTTGATATTACTTGGGAATGTAAATTGGAACCCTACGACGTGGTTCTGTATGCCAGAGATGCTTCTGATGCGTCTGTTTCCAGCAGTAAATAGAGAAATTTCGAGTCCAGAGACGCGCACATGCCCGCAGGTCGGCCGGCCTA